>NW_019154107.1:16202062-16223164 GCF_002288905.1 Enhydra lutris kenyoni | reverse complement strand
TTGTGATCTCTGTCAAATAAATAAAATCTTTAAAAAGAAAAAAAAAGATAAATTCTTTTTTAAAAAAATAAATTTGCTCTTCATTCTTTTACTGAACCACTGAAATACTATATTTTGTCTTCTTTTTTCTTTTTTTTTAAGATTTTATTTATTTATTTGACAGACAGAGATCACAAGTAGGCAGAGAGACAGGCAGAGAGAGAGGAGGAAGCAGGCTCCCTGCTGAGCAGAGAGCCTGATGTGGGGCTCGATCCCAAGACCCTGAGATCATGACCCGAGCCAAAGGCAGAGGCTTAACCCTCTGAGCCACCCAGGTGCCCTTATATTTTGTCTTCTAATTATGGGATCTAGCAAAATGAACAAAGCTGCTCTTTCCGTCTTCACTGTGACTGAAGCAGTAGCATGGGTTGCACGGTAGATTACATTGATTTACTGCTAAGTAAATGGAGACTTGTGGACTAGTCATGTTAGGTTACAATATTGCTTCTTTTTGGAATAGAGTCACTTAGTTAAGGGGACAATAAAATGTTTTCCTCCTAGAACCTTTAACAGATTATATTTATTTCTACTTTGGTTAAAATGAATACTTATGAAAAAGTAAAATTTTCAAGGAATGGGTAGCATTAATAAGCACTGATTTGCATTGATTCAATAATTTAGAGTATGAAATGTAGTCTGAGAAATGTTACAAGTATTAATAGTCATTTGGAGATTTTTGCCAGAGCTATTTGGAAATGTGAAATTGAAAACAGATGAGATTTGGACCTGCTGTTAGATTTGCCATGAGACAGCATAGGATCTATTTTCTTCTTCAATAGAAAGGTAATGGGCAATTTGAGCATCATTTTTACACAAGCTTATAGACTTGTTTTCTGATCTATACATTTTGTTTCTGTGGTAAGGCATGGTTCATTTCAAATTTATGTTATACTTTGTGATGGATTTAAAAAATTGGTTCATATTGTTTTGATTTGTTTTGATTTTTTCCCCATCTACTAGAATATATTGACATAGAGTTATGACAAAGGACTGTAACCACATACATACACGTAGACACACACCCGCAGAAACAGAACATAAAATTAAAACTCTTAGGGTCTTCCTAATACTATTCTAAAGCCATTTTTCACATTTCAGCCTAAATCTGTATTTGAATAAATGCATCAAGTAAGAGAATAATTCTTTATGATGAGATCGTATTTTTTCTGATTTCATGTCTTTTGACAAAAATATTACTCTTACATTCCCAGGATTGCCTTCTTAAAATTGATAATTTTTATTAGTGATACCTAATTGAGTTTTAAAAATGATTAATACTGTGACTTTATAAATCAGATGAAATTGCTACAACACATTCTATATATGTAATCCACAAATAAAAGGTAACGATAAAAATTTGGGGCTCAGGTAAAGCTCAGATTCACTTTAAAACAATAGTTCATTTTCTAAAAGAATTTTTACATATCTTTAGCCTAATTGACAAAGTGCTAATAAATTGATTTTTGTCTTTGTATTTGTATATGTGTATGTATTTACTTATTTTTTACAAGAGAACTAGAAGTGATACAACATTTGGGGCTTGTTCGTCTTTGAACCTCCTAGCATCTCTATGTGGGAAATTCTGTTTATTGCCTGTACCTCCTAATTTTCTAGATTTATTTGACTGAACATCCTGGCTAGAATACTGTTCTTTTTTCACTGTTTACTTGTATTCTTCTTGAAGCTGATATCTAATTAGAAGATCTAGCGGCATGAACAAAGCTGGACTTTCAGTCTTTGCAGTTGTTCAAATAATCATTAATTCAATTAAAATTATCATCTTAAAAGTCCTCATCACAAGGAAAAAAAATTTTGTAACTATGTATAGTGATGGGTGTTAATTACATTTATGGGGTGATCATTTTGTAGTATATACAAATATCAAATTGTAACAAAACCCAAGTTCACCTGTCTGATGTGCAGGAAGAAGAATCACTGAGACGTTGAGTATGCAGCAAGGAAAGGATTTATTCAAGAGGTAGCCAAATGAGGAGATGGCAGAGCAAGCCTCAAATCTGCCTCCCCACAAGAGATCAGGGAAATTTAAAGACAAATGAAAAATGCCTGGGTAAAAAGTTGCAGCTGTGCTTATTAGTCTATAGCTGCATTTAGTGGTCCCATTAACCCTTTGGTTACCAGTTTCAAAATGTTGTATACCTGAAACTAATATAATGTTATGTGTCAATTATACCTCAATTAAAAAAAAAAGATATATACAGAGAAAAACCTGGACCTCAGTATCCTCTGACACCAAGTAACTTTTTAAAATACTTTTTGTGTCCCTGAAGCTGCCTTTCAAAGTGGCTAATGTCTCTCCCCCTCTACGGGTCTGGGAAACTTCTGGAGACACTCTGGATGCTAGAGGGAGAAAAGCTGATGAAGTTCAAAACTGGCTAGACTGTGTCATAGTGGTCATGGAATGTCCGACAAGCTAATGGAAGAAAAGGTTTCAAATAACCAATGCCTTGTTTTCTGTAGCAAGCTTCCCTCCTTGCTTAGTGCTGACATTGGATCTAGAGAAGACTGACCTGTATTCAGGGGTCTGTTTCTTAAGAAGTCATTGTGCACAGTCATGTGTAAGAATATGGGTATTAAGCATTTAAATAAGAGTTTCCAAACATCTCTGAGCACTGGTGCATGTGTGCATTCACGCACAGAGAGCAAGATGGAAAGCAAGCATCTGTTTTATTGCTTCTCTGTCCTTACTCAGAAGAATGTAAGAAGACCACGTTTTCCTCAGCCCTTGGTTTTTCCAAAGAACCATACTTAAGTTTATCTGCTGAAGAATTTAGTATTTAATCACATTTAATCAACCAGTATAACCAAATGTATATTGAGTGCTCACTAAATTCAAGGGGTTTTTGATACAACTTCTGGATCGAATATTAAATTTCCATATTTAAGCTTTCTTCTTCCTTTATCTTTCATTCATTATTCAAAATTGATCCTCTCAGTATTGCTTACATTATGAGTTATCCCTATTGCAAATTTTCTGGACTTTTCTTTCCCACCTCTAACCTACCTGTTTTTTTTTTTTTTTTTTCTTCATTTTCTTTACATAAATCCACTCTGCAAAAGTTTTGTCAGGAAGCAAAGTGGAATTTAGAATTCTAGAGGTCTATTTCAAAATTATTAAAATTAACATGTGAATATTATTTTTACTATAGTTTCTTGGGCTTATGCATGTGCCAGACATTCTAAAATATGCTCTAAATATATTAGCTCATATAATCTCCATAAGAAAAAATTATCTTCAATGGAGAATTATTTTTATTTTACCTTCAGTCACATAAATATTATTTCTCTAGATCTTTATTTACTCATCAACTTAGTAAGCAAATAGTCTGTCCATTTCGTATAAAGCAATGTATAATTTACTCATGTTTTTTTTTGTTTTGTTTGTTTTTTAAGACTTTATTTATTTGACAGAGAGAAAGAGAGAGCACAAGCAAAGTAGCAGGCAGAGGGAGAGGGAGAAGCAGGCTCCCCACTGAGCAGAGAGCCAGGACGCTGAGATCATGCCTGAGCTGAAGGCAGACACTTAACCAACTAAACCACCCAGGTGTCCCTAAGTTACTGTTGTTAAACAGTGACTGGCTTCTTGATCTTTTTCTTTCTTTTTTTTTTTAAGATTTTATTTATTTATTTGACAGAGAGAAAGATCACAGGTAGGCAGAGAGGCAGGCAGAGAGAGGGGGAAGCAGGCTCCCCGCCGAGCAGAGAGCCCGATGCGGGGCTTGATCCCAGGACCCTGAGACCATGACCTGAACCGAAAGCAGAGGCCCAACCCACTGAGCCACCCAGGTGCCCCTCTTGATCTTTTTCTTAATAAGGATAACAAATAAGCAAAAAAATACAATTACAATAGCAGGTAATATACAGTGCTAAACATATATTTGACATTTCATGAGATTAAGATATGGATGTCAGGAGAAAACTTTGGAGAAGGTAATAGGCATTCCTTCTTGAAAGAGGAGTTAACTAAATAGACATGGTTGGTATGGATGTGGCCTTGGGGAAAGTATCCCAAGTGAATGGAAAAGAATGTTAAAGGTCTTGGAGACATAAAACATATGACATTTTCAGGAAATTCAAAGGAAGTCAATGAAAGAACAGAAAACACCAGATCTTGTGAGCTGGCTAACAGCAGTTTCTCTCCCCTTCCCCCTCCAGCTTTATTGAAGTAGAATCAACAAAAAACATTTTGTAAATTTAAAGTGTACAATATGATGATTTGATAAACATGTATTTTGTGAAATGATCACCTGTTAACAGGTTTCTGAATTTGTATAGCCTTGGTACAAATCCAAGTGCTATCCACTGCTATCTGTTACTGAACCTTTTTGTGCCTCAAATTTATATCTGTACAATTGAGATACTTATAGGGCTTTCCTTATAAAGTTTTGTTAAGGATTAAATGAATTAATAGCTGCAGAGTTTTGTTTTGTTTTGTTTTGTTTTGTTTTACAATAGCCTCTATCATGTAGCAAATGCTATGTGAGTGTTGACTGCTATGCTCTACCAAGGAGACTGAAGGGATATGTTCAGATTTTTATTTAACAGACTCTGTGGAATAACCAAGAATAATAGACAGTGATTCATAATTGCCCTCAGTGAGACCAGACCAGTATAGTATGTAGGTTAGGAATGTTGCATGCGCCAGTGAAGATGGTAGATGTGTGTATGGGGAAGAGGGAATGGGTAGTTTGGGCCTGAATCAGGACCTTTATTATATAGAGAAGAAAAATCTGTTCTGAAAAACTGGCTGTGCTATGGTTCTGCTTACAGAAATAGGAAAAAAGTAGGAAAAGATTTTTCATTCAAACATCTTGATTTTAGTCGCCTATGGTACATAAGTGTTGAAGCTATATGGTAAGCAGTTGAAAATATGTCTGAAGCTCAAGAGCTAAATCTAAGTAGGACATTTAGATTTGGGAGAGAGTCATCATGAGAAAAAAATTGGTAAATACTTTTTGAAGTACGGTTAACAGAAAAATAGGTGAATCCATAAGCACAGCACAACTTAATGAATTTTACAAATGAATACTCATCACTGCATTATAAGCTACAGATAATTCAGTTGAATATATGAAACATACATTCTAGTCTGAGGGTGGAGTTTTATTATAAGAAACAGAGACTATGAACCAAATGAACTTTAAAATAATTGGAGTTCTTTACTTGTATTTATCAAACTTTGGCACAGATATATGTAGTTTAGAGAAACCTTTATTAAGATGCTGTTTTCCCCATTATACTTCATTTTCACCAAATAAAATTTCTCAACTTATTTCTCCCAAAGTCTTCAATAGAACCCCAACCCTCTTTACAATCCTCTTTTAAAATTCTGCTAAAAGATCTGTTTTATAAATCTTCTCCTAATTTAATGTCCCATGAAACTCAGAGAACTAGGCTGTGAATATTCAAATCATTTCAGGGAATGAGTATCATCAAAAACACCAATAAAGTAGAATCAGAACCTCTTTAATTGGAAGAGAAGAGAAAAGAATGGGAACACTCGTGGAACAGTCTTTCTTTTTAAAATATGAACATATTTTAAAAGATTTGAGAAGAAATCTCTGTAGCAGGAAAAAGATATATAAGGGACATCTGGGGAGGAGTCACAGAATTCAAAGGAGATAGGAATTTTGGGGAAATGGAGATGGCCATGATTATAGTAGGTTTCAGAGTTAATGTACGATCATTGGAAGTTTTTGGTGATTAGAATGATCATTTTTGTTACTGTTGTGACCAGAGAAGAAGCTAAATTCCAGTGGGTTGGAGCATACATTGGGACTGAGAAATAGAGGTAGAGAATTTAGATAACTTTTTTAAAAATAAATTAAGGTAGGAGGACTTTAAAAGAAACAGTAAGATTGCTGATGGTGATGATGGTGATGATGGGGAGATGCGGAATAGATGGGGAGTTGCTTTTGGAAAATTTGAGTGGTTTAAATGAATATTTTCTTGAACGCTGTGGGGGAAAGCATCAATAGAGGGTGAGAAGATAATAATACATAAACCATTGCTTGAAGACCTGAGAACATATGGAATCTAGAACGCAGATGGAAGGATTGTCACAGTCATGAAGAAGAATACTTCCGGGGCAGCTGGGTGGCTCAGTGGGTTAAGCTTCTGCCTTCGGCTTAGGTCATGATCTCAGGGTCCTGGCATGGAGACCCACATCGGGCTCTCTGCTCATCAGGGAGCCTGCTTCCCTAACCCCCTGCCTCTGCCTGCCTCTCTGACTACTTGTGATCTCTATCTGTCAAATAAATAAATAAAATCTTTAAAAAAAAAAAAGAAGAAGAATACTTCCTTCATTGGGACAGGAAGGAGAAATGGGTGTGACTGAAGACATTTCTAGGGAGACTCACTAATGACACAGTAGTCATTAGTTAGAGGGGTAAACAATGCCTCTAGATGTTTCTTGCTGGAAAATCATGTGCTTGAAATATGATATTGCTTCCCTGAGAAATAATTCAAGGCCACTTGCTAACCCTTTCCTAATTCCATATATAACACTTCCAAAAGGAGGAGGATAGTTTATAAATAGGTTAGAATAAATAAGCCTTGCTTACTTTTAAAAGTAAATGAAGTGTTAAAATTTAATTTATCATAGTGTTTTTTTTTTCTCTTTTACTCATATGGCTAGAACATTCAACAAACCAGTGGCGTACTGTGTTAGATAGGCCTACTTTTTGTTCTTCTGCCTTTTCTTGCCACTTAGCCAAAATCTAGAAAGTAAGGAGGCTTGAGTTTGGACATCTTTCATATCATCTACATTTCTGCTTACTTGGTCTCCCCTGGTAGCTTCCTGTGGTTAACTCCTATTATCAGGACCAGGTAAAAATGTCCCTTCTTCAAAGAGATCTGCTAGTCTTACAATAGAATCATGACTAGTGTTTTGTGTATCTCAAAATAGGCCATTTTTTTTGTGTCAAACAATTATCAGTATTTATGATTGCATGTTGATATTATTAGTGTTTCACTGTTGCTTTCCCACAAGACTATAAAGTTTTGAAAGATAGAGTATATTTTATGTAAGAATATATATTTAGTTTATAGCATATAACTGGTCACATTTTAAACTTTCAGTAAAATGTGTGTTGAATAAATTAGGGAAGGATTAAAACAGTATGGTCTGCTTTGACATGGAGCTATTTAGGCCTACTTTAGGAAAAATGGAACATTTTTTTATGTGGTCCATTTTAGTTTACCAGGCCTCACTGCATTGGGAAGTGCAGCTAGGGACTCAAGTTGATAAAGAGACTTAATTAACTATATGGGCTCTCTCCATAGTTTGGCTGTGGTTGATACTGCTATATAAACATCAGGGTGCATGTATTCCTTCAAATCAGTATTTTTGTATCATTTGGGTAATTATCTAGTACTGCAGTTGTTGAATTGTAGGGTAGTTCTATTTTAAACATTTTCAAGAACCTTCATACTGTTCTCCAGAGTGGTTGCCTCAATTTGCATTCCCACCAACAGTACAAGCAGGTTCCTTTCTCCTCATCCTTGCCAACACTTATTGTGTCTTGTGTTGTAAATATTAGCCATTCTGACTGGTGTGAGGTGGTATCTCATCGTGGTTTTGATTTGTATTTTAGATGTTAAGCATCTTTTCACATGTCTGTTAGCCACTGGGATGTCTTTTTTGGAAAAGTGTCTGTCTATTCATGTCTTCTGCCCATTTCTTTACTGGGTTCTTTCTTGGGTGTTGAGTTTGATAAGTTCTTTATAGATTGTGGATACGGACCCTTTATGAGATATGTCATTTGCAAGTAAGCTGCTTTTTAGTTTTGTTGATTGTTTCATTTACTATACAGAAGCTTTTTATCTTTAAGTCCCAATAGTTCATTTTTGCTTTTGTTTCCCTTGCCTGTGGTGACATGTTTAGTAAAAAGTTCCTCTGGTTGAGGTCAGAGAGGTTGCTGCCTGTGTTCTCTAGGATATTCTAATGGTTTCCTGTCTTACATTAAGGTCTTTTATCCATTTTGAATTCGTTTTTTTGTTTTGTTTTTCTTTTTCAGAATTGTTTTGGCTATTCACGGCCTTTTGTGGTTCCATACAATTTTTCTTTTCTTTTTTTAATTCGTTGAGTTAGATTACTATATTGGTTTTATTATTTTTTTGATATTTTATTTATTTGACATAGCGAGAGAGAGCACAAGCAGGAGGAGAGGCAGGCAGCGGGAGAGGGAAAAGCAGGCTCCCCACTCAGCAGAGATCCCAACGGGAGGGCTTGATCCCAGGACCATGGGATCATAACCTGAACCAAAGGCAGACACTTAACCCACTGAACTACCCAGGCGTCCCCCCAATACAAATTTTAGGGTTTTTTATTCTAGCTCTGTGAAAAATGTTGGTGGTATTTTGATGGGTATTGCATTAAATATATAGGTTGCTTTGGGTAGTATAGACATTTTAAGAATGTTTGTTCTTCCATGTACCCTGATGTTTATAGCAACATTATCAACAATAACAAACTATGGGGAGAGTCCAAATGTCCATCAACTGATGAATGGATAAAGAAGATGTGGTAGACATACAATAGAATATTATTTAGCCATCAGAAAGAATGAATTATTGCCATTTGCAATGACATGGATGGAACTAGAGTGTATTATGTTAAGTGAAATAAGTCAGACAGAGAAAGATGAATACCATATGATCTCACTCATATATGGAATTTAAGAAAGAAAACATATGAACATATGGGATGGGGAAAAGAAAAAAAGGAGAGAGGGAAACAAGCCATAAGAGACTCTTATCAGGGGGGTCTGGGTGGCTCAGTCATTAAGCATCTGCCTTCACCTCAGGTCATGATCCTGGGGGCCTGGGATGGATACCTGCATCAGGCTCCCTGCCCAGTGGGGAGCCTGCTTCTCACTCTCCCACTCCCCCTGCTTGTGTTCTCTCTCTTGCTGTGTCTCTCTCTGTCAAATAAATAAGTAAAATCTTTTTATGATGGGCAGTGGGTGTCGTGTGTCAGTGATGAATCACTGAATTCTACTCCAGAAATCAATATAACACTATTAACTAACTAGAATTTAAATTAAAAAAGATAATAATAAAATGTTTTACAAAAACGTCTTACTATAACTTTAAGGTCCCTCAGTTTGTTTTACACTTATGTTTTCAGAACACAAAATTCCCCTTGTCCCCCAGAGATACAGCTGTGGTCCACAGCAGGATTAAGATTATTTTGATTCCTGTTACTGTAATTCTACCAATAAGCACTGCAGTATCACTGTAGGTTGTAAACCAGTTGAGGAAAAGGATAACTGATTCTTAATGATTTGACTGACATAATGTAAAATACACTCATTAAACTTTAGGAGGACATTGGCACTGTCTGATCAGGAAATTTAAGTGACTATAAGTTCCTAAGTTTTACTCTGTTCAATTCAATGCTCTCAGCATTTCCCAATGTTGTTTGTTTCCTTTCTATACTCTAACTTGATTTACTCTTTCTTAGTTAAGAAGAATGCACAGGGGAGCAAAATTTGCCACCCCAAAATGTGTCTCTTTGGCATGTGGATTATTTTAGGCTGATTACTTTTAAGAAACAGAAGACTCAAGTTTGTTTTTATTTTTATTTTATTTTTTGCCTCTTCCATAATTGCCTAAAAGGATTTAGATAGAGGACCTGCTTCAGGAAGGCAGCTATCATGATAGCTAACTATGGTATAATATAAGCTAGATGTAGTTAGGGAGGAGCTGAGCAAGGCCTATTCTACCAAAGTCAGCTCTGTGTCCCATTGTTTCTGTATGGTCCAGCAAACATTTGTTTACCAAACATTTATTCTTTCCATTCTTCCTGTGAATTGTCCTCCTTCCTTTTGAAGCTGCATACCCTTCCTCTTCTCCTTAGTCCAGAATGACCTATATGCCTCATTTTCCCTTTATCTGAAATTTCTCATGTTTCTTATAGATTTCTTATATACATGTAGTGAAATGTGATTTTCTCCTGTTAATCTGTTTCGCTTCAATTTAGTTCTTAAGACCAATCAAAAGAACCTTAAAGGTAGGAGGAAAATTTTTCCTCTGCAACAAATGCAAACATCTTATTGCAAACAGCCTAACCAGCTGAATACCAGACTCACAGGAAAAGAATTGAGCAACAGATTAAAATTAATTTTTGATGTCTAACACATCATTAGTCAGTAGGCACAAAAGGAAATGATTATTTTTTTGGTTAACTCGGGAGTGCTCAACTGAAGAAGAACAAAAAATACTTTTTTGTTGTTTGTTTTTATATTTAAAACTTTCATAGCACTGTAAGTAAACCTCAAAAATGATAAGTAATTTGGTTTAGAGGCATCAGCCCTGCTAGAATTAAGTCTAATGTTACTTAGAATCTTAGAATAAAATTGCTGCATGTGTTTTTTAAGCCCTTCCCCTTTATGAATAAGGAATAACTCAGAAGGCACAGCCAGATTTATTTACATAAAACAGAAAAATAATTTTAAGCATACAGGGATTATTTCAGACCTTTGAGTTTCTATGCAGTAAGAGCAGCTTCTTAAATCCTAATTTTCTAAACATGCTGTAAAACCCATAGAGATCAACAAGGAAATAAAATAAAACCACATAAATCTTATGTCAACAGCATAACTAGAAGTTAAAGAATACTATAATTTGAGATTATGTGTAATAGGAAAACCCCTGAAACTAACACAACTGGCTTTGAAGCCTAGGCTGAAGAGAAGATTCAGGTGAAACTGCTTGAAAATCATGAGCATGCAGCAGGATAATGCTGGTGCCAGAACACAGATACATTTCTCTTCAAAAAATGAGGTCTGGGGCGCCTGGGTGGCTCAGTGGGTTAAGCCACTGCCTTCGGCTCGGGTCATGATCTCAGGGTCTTGGGATCAAGCCCCGCATCGGGCTCTCCGCTCGGCGGGGAGCCTGCTTCCTCCTCTCTCTCTGCCTGCCTCTCTTCCTGCTTGTGATCTCTCTGTCAAATAAATAAATAAATCTTTTTAAAAAATGAGGTCTTCATTCTGAGTGAGAAAATACTAAGAACAGGAATGAAACAAGAGGGATTAGAACACTTGCTAGAGAGAATCCAAAGAAAGGGACATAAAAGTGTGGGACCAATGGTACAGTCATAGGAAGGTACTGCTTCTGGGGGAAAAGGAAGCATCTTGTAAAGGAATGAGTATCCTTTGGACTTCTATAAATGAAGAGAAAGAATAAAGTAAATAAAGGTGATTAGAGGTTATACAGAAGCAAAATAATGAAGAAACCAAATATATGATCCTCCCTTGAAGAAACTACACTTCACTATAGCAATTATATTCTAACTCTAAAACATAATTAGGAAAAAAAAGAGTTCTAAATGATTGTAGAGTTTTGACATGTTGATAAGCTAGTACCAAAGAACACAAATGACACTGAGATCTTGGTTTCTTAAAGGCATTTTTCACTAAAAGCAACCTTGAAAATATGGCTGATTATAGGAAAGGTCAGAGATAGTACAACTTGAACCAGCAAGAAAGGAAGTGTTCAAACATGAATATACCACCTTAAATAACATCTCCAACTAAAGACAAAAGATGTTGGAGTAGGGAGGAGGCCAGTTAAGGGAAGTTATTAGAAAAAGCACAGTAGGGGCGCCTGGGTGGCTCAGTGGGTTAAATCCTCTGCCTTCGGCTCAGGTCATGGTCTCAGGGTTCTGGGATCAATCCCCGCATCGGCTCTCTGCTCAGTGAGGAGCCTGCTTCCCCCTCTCTCAGCCTGCCTCTCTGCCTACTTGTGATCTCTGTCTGTCAAATAAATAAATAAAATCTTAAAAAAAAAAAAAAGAAAAAGCACAGTAAACAAGGGTAAGGTTGATGGTGGATTTACGTTATTCCCTTTCCATTGATAAGAATTTCTAGAAATTTAGAATCATCCTCATACTCAAAGGGGGAGACACCCTTATAAACGGAATTTGTAACCGAACCAAATGAGAGTTCATCCCCCAATGTATAGTAGACCAAAGTGGGGGGGGGGTTGCTGACACCGAGATTTTGCAGTGAAGAAAGGCTATTTATTGGTGCAGTGCCATTCAGGAGAATTGGGAGCTTATGCTCAAAGTCCTGAATTCCTTAATAATGGCTTACAACTGAGGGTTGTTTTTGTTTTTGTTTTTTTAAGTAGACTCCATGCCCAACATGGGGCTTGAACTCCTGACCCTCAGATCGAGAGTCACATGCTCTAGTGACTGAACCAGCCAGACACCCCCAAGTGAGGGTTTTTAAAGGCAAAATTGAGAGTTAGGGTTTTTGGGTGGAGTGGCATTCCATGATTGGTGGAGAATAACATTGTGTTCTAAAGGCGTTACTTTCTGTTCTTTAATTCCAGCATGTCTGGAGAGGATCTGTTTCTCTTCAAAGATGGTAACTCTGAAAAATTTTGAAAAACTCTCTATTCTCTATCAGAGTATTAATAAAATGTGTATTCAGGCAATATATCCCGCAACTTCTAACAATAGTAATTTATTACATTAAGGCATTACTTTCTGTTCTTTAATTCCAGCGTGTCTGGAGAGGATCTGTTCCTCTTCAGAGATGGTAACTCTGAAAAATTCTGAAAAACTCTCTATTCTATATCAGAGTATTAATAAAATGTATTCAGGCAATATGTCCTGTGACTTCTCTCAATAGTAATTTATTACATTTAAGTGATTGTGTACATGTTCTCTGTTTATGACTATAATTATTTTAAACAACACATACCTAAAATTTTATTACAGTGATCAATAGTGGCCTTTGTGCAGTTTAAAAAAACTGACATTCCATCCTCTAGTAGTGTTTTTCCCATACATTTTCAGATTTCCCTAATAGATATAAATGTCCCTTACAAAAAGAGTAACTTTTACCTGGTTTTCAGAGCTTCTTCTGTGTCAGCTGTTCCTAAAAAATAACCAGTCTAAAATAATCTACATGCCAAAAAGGTAAATTTTGAGGTGGCAAATTCTTCCCTTCAGTATAATGGTTAATAGAATTAAATTAATGTTACTTTTCTTAAGTGTGCTAAATGGTGATATGTGTTTTCTTAATACAGGGAGAGGCATGACAAAGTATTTAGAGGTGAAATATTATCCTTAGGCTACTTTCAGATTGTTTGATGAAAGAGGTGTATGTGGGCCTGTGTGTGTGTGGAGACAGAGAGATGGAACTGCCATGGTGATACATTAATAGTTAGTATATTTATTATACTGGCCTTTCAACTTCTCTTTGGGTTTGAAATTTATACCCCCAAAATGTGAAAAATAAGGGCCACCTGGGTGGCTCAGTGGGTTAAGCCTCTGCCTTCGGCTTGGGTCATGATCCCGGGGTCCTGGGATCGAGCCCGGCATCGGGCTCTCTGCTCAGCAGGGAGCCGGCTTCCCTTCCTCTCTCTCTGCCTGCCTCTGCCTGCTTGTGATCTCTCTCTGTCAAATAAATAAATAAAAATCTTTAAAAAAAATGTGAAAAATAAAATATAAATTGAAGTTTCGGTTTAAATGCTTACAGCATGAAACATAGAGTTTTAAACATTTTATCTCTTTTCCATAAATAATCATATACTGGAGATCCTTGGAACATCAATTTTAAGGAAACACTGTATTCATGAATAGAAAGAGTGTTGTGTATAGTGACTATCAGCGTGTGATTTCTTTTTTTTTTTTTTAATGAATATAGGCTATTCTCAAGGAGTTTCTCCAGGGACTCAGAATATTCTGATATGAGCCTGCAATTCTTCCCTTGTGTCCACAAAATACGTGTATGGAAATCATAGCTGACTATTTTTGAGGTGGAAAAAATTTTACTTCTATCCTTTTAATTCCTTTGGCTATTCTAATAATCAAATTAGCATAAGACAGATTAACAGAACAACAAAGTTAATTACATATGTATGGCGGTCTCCATAGAATTCGCGTTCTAAAGACCGGCTGGACAGTTGAGGCTTATGTGCCATCTTGAGCTAAGGTATGGAACGGAGAGGCCTGAGGCTTCAAAGGGCAGAGAAGAAGGTCAGAGGTGTGGTAATTAGATGTTTGCCCTGCAGATAGGTCATTCAGATAAAAAAGTTACCTTTCAGTGATAACTCTCTTTCTGCACCAGGCCCGCTATCTGAATTCTTTTAGGTAGCTTAAGGAAAGTAAAAATCTTTCTTTAGCCTCTAGGTCTTGATTGCCTTTAGCTCAAAATAGTCCATATGACAAAGTGTCATATTTTGGGGGAAACTTGTTCTGAGCCCTTGGCCTATGATAGAAAGTTTGACTTAGAATAGACTTTGAAGAAAGGTTGACATTATTTTTAAGGGAGGGTGGTAAAATTAGTGCTGGAATAGATTAATGCCTGTGAATTTGGATTTTTTCTTTTGTCTTGAGACTATTAATCTTTTATGAGTGTCAAGGGGTTGTTGTATAATGTATTACTCAAGTTGCACTAGCTGTAGCATATGGATGTTCATGTGTTATTTCATTTCTGTTTTGTTCCCTATATACTATGAAATCTTATTATAAGGATATTTGATAATGTTAGATTTTGCTCAATTTCGCCATAATACTGGGCTTAATATTCTATGGTTATATTCTGTGAAATATTGAAGATTATAAATAGAAAGTATATTCAAGTGTGTTACTTTTAGAAATCATAACCAAATTGGATATACAGAATGCAATGAAACGAGTATTAAATGATTGGTTAGAAGGCTCTAGCAAGAGCTAGTAGCCAGAAAGAAAAATATTCGATGAAAACTATTATGTTGTATTTTCAGTTCATAGCTAACACATGTGTTTCCTACTTTTCTATGAAAAAGAAGCTAAAATGTCCATTATTCTTTTTAGGCCTTGCATACTCGAGAAATCTATTTTTCTGTGCTATTCTGTGGCCTACTTTATAACAGTATCTTAAGTGCAATTCTGAGAGCATTTATGCTGTCGTAACAATTGTGTGTCTAATCTCTGTTGTAAATTATACTCTTAGATTAATAGACTGCTTTGCATGCTGTATACTTAATAGTTTCCCATATAACTTATATATAATTGTGTACCACTGGTTACTTTATTCATAAATGCTTTGCTTCTACCAATGTTCTATGATGGCAGGTTCACTATAAAAGTGTTTATTTGCAAAAATGTATCTAGGAATCATGTATGGGGGAGGAAAAATAATTTTCCTTCTACCCTTCTAGTTTCTTTGACTGATCTAATAATAAAATTGACAAGACAGATTAACAGGAGAAAAGAAAACAACAGTTTAATTATACCTTTTGTATATATGGGAGAGACTGGGAAAACTAACTCCCCAAATGGCCAAAGCCATAGCCTTAAATACGATTGTCAATTAAAGACAAAAGATGTTTGGGGTGGGGAGCCACTTGTGAGAGAGTTCTAGAAAAAGTACAGTACATAAGAATAAGGTTGTTATGTAGATTTAAATCTTTGACTTCTCCCTTGATGAGAGTTTCTAGGGATTAAGTCATCCCCCTCTTCCTGGTAAGGCAAAGGAGGCACCCTTACAAATGGAAATTTGTCCCTGCCTGCCTGTCTCTTATAAGGATAACTTCTCCATTTTCAGAGCTTCTCTCATATCTGTAGTTTCTTAAAAATAAGTAATGAGGGGCACCTGGGTAGGTCAGGCAGTTAAGCGTCTGCCTTTGGCTCAGGTCATGATCCCAGGGTCCTGCAATAGAGCCCCACATCGGGCTCCCTGCTCAGCAGGGAGCCTGCTTCTCCCTTTGACTCTCTCTCTCTCTCTCTCTCAAATAATTAAAGTCTTTAAAACAAAAATAAGTAATGAAGCATAGTTGGAAGAAAGGCAGGCAGGGACAAGGGTCCTGCCCCCCTAACTCCCCTAAGAGGAAATCACCCTTGAAAGTATTTAAGGGCACCTGGGTGGCTCAGTGAGTTAAGCCTCTGCCTTCAGCTCAGATCATGATCTCAGGTTCCTGGGATTGAGCCCTGCACGGGGCTCTTTGTTCAGCAGGGAGCTTGCTCCCTGCCCCCTGCCTGCCTCTCTGCCTACGTGTGATCTCTCTCTCTCTGTCAAATAAATTAATAAAATCTAAAAAAAAAAAGAAAAAAAAAGTATTGTGTACCACCCTGGAAGGAGCCCTCCACCCTTTCCCCTGTGAATGAACAAAAACCTAACTGCGTGACAGGCACATGGAGGTTTAATCAGATTAAAACACCCCACACCAAAGAGCCCATAAAACCCCCTAGATTTAATTCCCAAATTGGCAACCCTCTTGGATAACTTCCTTCTTTGGGAGCTTTGTACTATTGCTCAATAAACTTTGCTTTACTATCATTCAGTAAATGTTGATTTGCTGCTCGCCATTCTTCATCTGGTCTACCTCTTTATTCTTAGAAGAGGCATGACCAAGAATCGTGGGCACTAAAGGAAAAGAAACTCTGCAACATAACCAGCTTAAAGTAATCACTATGACAAAGAGGCATATCCTGGGGTGGCAAAATTTGATCCCCTTAAATTTGTACGTGTTGTTTTTACATCTTTTAATTTTCAGGTATTCTGTAGAATGTTACAGTCTATAGTGGTTCACTTTTTGGAAGGAAAATACGTGTTTTTTTGAGAAGCTTATATTTATGATAATGCCTTTAGCTTGCAAAGTATATTCATGTGCATTATTGATGTCAACAAATGTTTAATGTGTACTTAACTATGTTCTATATACAAGGTTATATACTAGAGAGAAATTAGAAGAAGGAGGAGGAAAAGAGGAGAAAACATGATACAAGACTCAGGAGGTAATAAAGGACAGATCCATGACAATTTTTTCTTAAGTTTTACTAATTACAAATCATTCCAGTCTTACCAAAAAAACAAAAAAGAATCACTAGTCTATCCAAAACCAGAGTCAAGGTGTGATTTTTTTTCATATTTGATTGGTATCCTTTTGTTTTAGAAATAAAGTACTGGCAATACACCGAGAACCCTCAAATTCGATGGCATTTTCCTTCCTGCTCAGAGTTACATACTATCTAAAGTTTGACTAGACTCTACCATCCATATTTTTATAAATCTAGGTATTTGTTTCCAGTTAGAAACAATATTCTGGTTTTGTGTATTTTGCCTTTGCATAAATTGTGTATTTTTTTAAACTTTCATTTTTCATTCAGTGTTATGTTTTTCTTTTCAACAGGTTTTGGAGGTTATCTATTCTAATTCTAGATTTTTAGTAAACTGCTAACATTCTTACTTGAATGATCACATTCTTGTGTTTAGTATCTCTACCCCTTTCAGAAAAATATTAAGAAGTTTCAAGACATTTGTTCTGATCATATTTTCTATCCTCTTCCATATAATTATTGTCTAGATTTTAATTGCACTTCAGTTTTTACTTAGCTCCCAAATGAATCACATAGTTACACAATGTTTAATAGTTAATTTTTCTTGGGTTTATATACATGTGTATTAATTTCTTTGCTTAGTATTGTTTTTTATCCTGTTTCTTCATGTGGGGTTAATTCCCTTCAGTAAGAAACCTATTCCTTAGAAGTTCTACAAGTGAGGGTATATAGGTAGAAATCTCTACCATTGTCTGAAAACGCTGTATTTTTTATTTGTTAATATGGTTAGTTTAGTTGAGTATTGCATTCTAAAGTGACTTCTCTATTAGCACTTTAAAGATAGTATTTTTCAGTTATCTTTTGGAGTCTATTGTTACTGTTGGGAAGATGGCTAACACTCTAATTGTTCTTATTTGGTATTCTTTTTTTTTTTTTTTTTTTTAGTTTTTTTTTATTTATTTGACAGACAGAGATCACAAGTAGGCAGAGAGGCAGGCAGAGAGAGAGAGAGGAGGAAGCAGGCTCCCTGCAGAGCAGAGAGCCCGATGCGGGGCTCGATCCCAGGACACTGGGATCCTGACCTGAGCCGAAGGCAGAGGCTTAACCCACTGAGCCACCCAGGTGCCCCTTATTTGGTATTCTTTCTTCCAGATTGTAGATTTTTCCTCTTTGTCATTAATGCACTATAGTTTACCAGCTGATTTTAGCCTTGCTTCCCCAGAAAACAGAGCCTTAGGCCAAGGGTTTATGTGTTCGTATTTAATTAGAGAGTCCAATCCAAGTGAACAGGATGGCAGGGCAAAAGCAGAGAAGGGTGATCCAGTATAAGAATGCATGATCAAGCTGTAACTTGATCCCTAGAAGTGCTGTAAACTAGGTCCCAAAGTCATGGGGAAGGGAGTGTGAGGAAAGGAAAAATAATTCACAATGGGCTCAGCATGTAGAAGCCCTGAGCAGGTTGCTTTGGTAGTATCTTCACCTGCTGGAATGAGGAGAGAGGTCTGAAGTAGATTTAGTGGAATCACGAATAACAAGACTATCAGACTGTACATATATTGTGATCTACCAGAGTCGCCTGTTCTTTTAATGGGGAATGAGGAAAGGGTAATGCTGAGGTGAGGTGTCTGATACAGATGTATAGTAGTATATATGTTTTTATTTATTTTACTGGTGATTCCATGTACTTCTTTGATTTGAGGATTTATTTCTAACTTCCTCTCTGAAAAGTCCTCACCAAGTATTTTTTCAATAATTACATTCATTCTAGTCTCACCTTCTATAAATACTATTGGATGAATGTGGGTTTTCCATTTTATTCTTTATTCCTTTATCATTCACATTTTCATTTAGTCTCATTATAATTTTCTCTGATTTATTTTCAGTTTATGAAGTTCAATTTCAGTTTTATCTGTTATTTAAACTTCTTTGGGGTGCCTGGGTGGCTCAGTTGGTTAAGCATCTTCCTTGGGCTCAGGTCATGATCCCAGAGATGGAGCCCTGTGGCAGGATCCCTGCTCAGCAGGGAGTCTGCTTCTCCCTCATCTGCTCCCCCTGCTTGTGCTCCTCTCTGTCAAATATATAAACAAATAAATAAAATCTTAATAAAAAAATAAACTTCTATGAAGTTTTAAATACCAATAAACACATTTTTATGCCTTTCTTCTGTACTACTTAACATGGTTATGTGGTTTTTGTCCTTTATTCTATTGATGTGGTATATTGATTGGTTGTTGTATGTAGAATCATCCTTGGATTTTAGGAATAAATCCCATTTGGTCATGGTATATAATCCTTTTGATTTTGATGAAGTTTTAGAATATAAGGAGCTTCAGTGGGGTAGAGTCCAGAGCCGATGACCAAGAAAGAATTCTTGAGACATCTTTGGTGCAAAATGGTGGTTTGTTGGGGCGCTTGGGTGGCTCAGTGGTTTAAAGCCTCTGCCTTCGGCTCAGGTCATGATCCCAGGGTCCTGGGATCAAGCCCCACATTGGGCTCTCTGTTCCATGGGGAGCCTGCTTCCTCCTCTCTGCTTGCCTCTCTGCCTACTTGTAATCTCTGTCTGTCAAATAAATAAATAAAATCTTAAAAAAAAATGGTGGTTTATTAAAGCACTGGGACAGGACCCCTGGGCTGAAAGAGCTGTTGCACTGGGGTTGATTATATACTATGGAGTTGGGGGAGGTAAGGAAAAAGGGAGGTTTCAAAAGAACTTTCATATGCTAAAGATGACCTATAGGATACCTAAGGCCTTGCCATTGTCAAGTTAAGGTTGTTTTTCCTTTTAGTAAGGCATTAGCAGTAAGAGTTGGGAGCTTCCTGGAGGAGTATCACATTCCTCCTATCACACGTCCTTGCCAATGAGCTTTAGGTTTAGAAGAAATTTAACTTTTATTTACATTTCCCTCTGCCTCAGCCTCCCTCAGTTTTATCGAGGGCAAGATGATGATAGGGCTTCAGGAACTGAGTTACAGGTCTTTGGAAGTTAGGCTGTTGATAAGAAAGTTTCTTCCCCCCCCCAAAAAAAAGAAAAGAAAAGAAAAGAAAGAAAGAAAGAAAGAAAGCTTCCTCCTTGTAAATCACTGGGACATTTGTAAATTGAGGGAGAGTCAGGTCTTGCAAGATTGTGATCTCTACAAGTTAACTTTGTTTTTCCTTTAGGGCAGCCAGAAATGCCTGAGGAATGTCACATATGTCCCATGGTGGGGGTGTGTGGGGGTATGTGTGGGAGGAGGTTGGGGGGGGGGGGGGCGAGGGGGGGGTGGCAGGAAGTTGTGGTGGTGGTGATTGCAGGGTATCAGCTTCTGTTTTGTCCTCAGCTTGCCTTCTGTTATTCATTAGCTATTCTAATCAAGGAAAAAAGAAAAAATATATAAAATAGAGGAAAAGACAGAAAATTTTAAAAAATACAAAGGAAAATGTATTAATTTTAGGATGATGTGTTAGACATAAAGATGCTATAAAAATCTAAAACCTTAGATGAAAGGGATCACTTTCTAGTAAAATATATAATACCAGAATTGACTCAAGGAGAATGTGAAAAACAAAAGAGAGCCATATCTGTTAGAGGACATTTGTTGCTACTTCTGGTAAATTGCCCACATTTTCATCTAATTGGCTTGGAGAATCTACCTCCATATTGTAGTATTGAACATGTGGCCAAGGCTTGGATGGCAAGGATCACCTGGACTTGATGTTTGAACAGGAATCCCAACCCGAGTCAATCTTTTATATAAAGATTCTTTGTTTGGAATAAGTAAATTTGTAATATATAAAAATGGAGTTGCACTTGGTCATCTTTCTTTGCCACCCTTTGGAAAAAGCTTTCTCAAAAACAAAAATTAAAAAAAAACAAAAAACACTTTAGTATCTGACTTTGTTAATACAAGAATTAAAATTGGAGACCAAGCCCAACGTCTCGAGAAATGAGTCCAAACAGGGTTTATTCTGTTCATTCAGTGGCAGTAAAATAATACTAGTAATTTAGTCATCTCATTATATTCTGAAAAGTCATTTTGCAAAATTCAACGTCAATTCTAAGTTTTAAATGGAAGTGATTAGCATTTTCTTTTCTTTTTTTTTCTAAAGTTTCTTTTTAATTTTTTTTTTATTTGTTTATTTGACAGAGAGCTAGAGAGAGAACACAAGTAAGCAGAGCGGCAGGGAGAGGGGGAGAGAGAGAAGCAGGCTCTCCGCTGAGCAGGGAGCCCAATGCGGGGCTCAATCCCAGGACCCTGGAATCATGACCCGAGCCGAAGGCAGTCGCTTAA
>NW_019154107.1:16136155-16201962 GCF_002288905.1 Enhydra lutris kenyoni | reverse complement strand
TTTTGTTTATTTGACAGAGAGCTAGAGAGAGAACACAAGTAAGCAGAGCGGCAGGGAGAGGGGGAGAGAGAGAAGCAGGCTCTCCGCTGAGCAGGGAGCCCAATGCGGGGCTCAATCCCAGGACCCTGGAATCATGACCCGAGCCGAAGGCAGTCGCTTAACCAACTGAGCCACTTGGGCGCCCCAGCATTTTCTTTTTTAACATGATGGAGAGTATCTTCTTGAAAAAATAGGGATATCAGTGAACTTCCTATTTAATTATAAGCATTCAGGGGGTGCTAGATATAAGTCTCGATATTGTATAAGTTTTATGTAAAAATGTATATATTTCAGGAGGATTAAAGAGTTAAATGAATACATAGTAAGAATAAAAATAAACATGAATATCTGTCTCATTTTAAAATGAAGAATTACCTTTTATGTGTGAGAAACAGAAGAAAAAATGAAAAAAATGACAGGTTTAATATTATGTTGTATTACTTGGAATCTTGACAAAATCATTAACTTAGAAAGGCAGGTAACAAACTGCAATATATGAGCAAACTCTATGATAAAATGGTTAAATATATATATATATATATATATATATACACACACACACACACACATATGTATGTGTATATATATTATGAGTATCTATATATTTTATATAATATATATTTAAAATTGATATACTCTCATACAAAATACGAAAAAAAATTATCACATCATTTAATAAGATGACAAATATAACCAGACAATTCACCAATTCCAATGTGATATGACAAATAAATTTAGCCTCATTAGTAATCAGATAAATTAACATTAAAGCAATAAACATTTTGCCTATCATTTGACAAAGGATTGTTTCCATCTCTCTCTCTCTCTTTTTATTTTCTGGACAAAGAATTGTTTTCCCTTTTGTAGTAAGAAAAGACAATGTTGGTAATAATACACTACTTCGTAACTCTGGCAAATTGTTGGGGAGAATGTAAATGGCTACAAGTTTTTTTTTCTTTAAAGATTTTATTTATTTATTTGACACACAGAGAGAGATCCCAAGTAGGCAGAGAGGCAGGCAGAGAGAGAGAGAGGGGGAAGCAGGCACCCCGCCGAGCAGAGAGCCCAATGCGTTGTGGGGCTCAATCCCAGGACCTTGAGATCATGACCCAAGCCAAAGGCAGAGGCTCAAACCACTGAGCCACCCAGGTGCCCCTGGCTACAAGTTTTTGATGTTTTGGCATTATAGAGCAGTGGCCTTAAAATGGTTTATCCCCTTTGACCTGATAATTTTTACATCTATTTTTTAAAGTAAATATACAGGTATGCCTATAAAGTTTTTTTGATGTTGCTTAAGATAACAAAAATATGTAAACATTTCAGATGTTCAACACTTTTTAAAAAGACTTTATTTATTTATTTGACAGAGAGAAAGAGAGAGAGAGCACAAGCAGGGGGAGTGGCAGGCAGAGGGAGAAGCAGGCTCCCCTCTGAGCAAGGAGCCCGGTGTGGGGCTCGATCCCAGGACCCTGGGATCATGACCTGAGCTAAAGGCAAACGCTTAAATGACTGAGCCACCCGGTACTCCATTCAACACTTTTCTAATTTCTAATAAGTTATATTCATTAGCCATATGTTAGAGTACTAGGCTTTAATCTAAAATCATGTTTTTAAATAGAATATTTTAGTTTTTAGAAATGGATATTTAAGTTAGAAAAAGTTCTTCAAATGGACTCTTGGCATTCCTTCCTAGAAATTTTCTATTTTCTTGACTTGTGTCACATTTTAGTTTTATGATTAGTTTTTACCTCTTTTTTTTCTGTCTTGACTATCTTTGTTACCTCCTTTGTGTCTATCTATAATTGTTCTTTTTCCAAGGGATTCCAAGGATCATTTAGTAATAATAATTACTAAACATACTTTTACAGGCAATATCTTGTACTTCTTTGACTTCAGTTAGCATCTTTGTTTTAATTTTAGAAGCTTACTTGATATCCATAGTAGCCAGATAAACATTGCCACTAAAATATGCCTCTGACATCTCAAATCTCAGAGATCCTGGCTGAATTGTTTTCTATTGCTCTACCATGACAAACCAGTTATAATACATTTCTTATATAAGTCCACTTTGTTACCTAAATGAGAAATTTGAGGTCATCTCTAAATTATCCAAGCAGCCACCAAATATTATTCTGTTTCTTTAATATTATGTACTTGAATCATGTGTTTCCACATCTCATTTGCAACACCATTATTTCAGGACTTTATACTTTTTTCATCCAATTAATGCCATAAATCTATAAGTGGGACAATCTAACTTTTCCACAATCTGTTCTGCACTTCCCTGCTGGCATGACTGTTCTAGAAATTGAATAATATATATAATATAATAATAATTTTCTTACTAAAATCACATTAACTGTGCACTGCTTAGAGGATTTAGTTCAACTCTTCAGCATGATATACTGAAGTCATTTGTTACCTCTTTGGCCTCATCGCTTCATATTTTGCTAATGTGTTTAGACCTTTTCCTCTTCTACCCCAGAGTATGATAAGTACTGATCCCTGAATTTTCAGCATTCTGTTATGCATTTCTAATCTTGCATGTAGTGTTCATTTTGCTTAGAATAAAATTAATGACCTCATTTCATTGGTCAATTACTACTACTACTGCTAGGTACAACTCAGATATCACCTAACTTTGGGAGTTTTGACTTATTAATGTAGATTGCTCCTTCTAGGCCATTCCATTTTGCCTTATATCCAGAAGATATTAGGGCATTCATCTCTAAGAGTATCCATTGCACACAGTGTCAGCATATGTTTATCTGCTTTCTTTAAAATTCAATACATTTCTTAATGATAAGTGCTGTATTTCTTAACTACAATCCTAACATCCAGCATTAGGCCTGGCACATTCTGGATAAGTATGTATGTATTGAATGCATGAAATAATGATCTGGAAAAGGTTTGGCAGATATTATAACTTAACAGGCAAGAAATATTACACAAATATGTTAACTAAGTGAAAGAAGTCTAGGCGGAAATAAATCAAATCCACGGTGCTGGGTAACACTATTAAAATAAGTTTTCTCTGGAGAATAAAGGGTGAAAAATAAGCCTGGGATGCTAACATTAGCCAAAAATTCTGAAACTGAACCAAGAACTCTTTTTGGTAAAATTTTTGTTTGTTTGACATGTTTTAATTGAGTATATGCTACACACACACACACACACACACACACACACACACATGTTGATGCCATAACTATGCTAGTCTTGAGAAATGTAGCAATAATAAAAAGAAAGCTCTTATGGAACTTCTGCTTTGGAGTGAGAGTGGGGAAGAACACAGGTACAAGATAAATAAAAAAATATGTTTTAGAGATAAGTGTTATAGCAACAATAAAAAATACACTCTGAGGATAGATACAAGGGCAGAGGTGGTAGATATCTGTGTTGTGTTTGGTGATGTCAGAATGGATAACCCAGAACACATAGTTGGCTGATAATTAGTGTCTGTCCTGTATGAATGATGGATTCTCATCTTTCAAAAAAGGAATTTCCTGAAAATGCTTTTCCAAGCCCCCACATTTTTTGTGGCGATGTTAAAGATCCTGGTTTCATAACTAAAAATGGAGAGTTTCAACTGTGATGTAAAAGGAGAGTCTCTTATTATTTCACAGTGAAAAAGCCCATGTTAGGATGGGAAAGAACTTTCAAATCTTAAAGTTACAAAAAATACAGTTCAGATTTCCACTCAAAATTCTCATACCAGAACATTTCTTATAGAACAGATTATACATTTACCTCATATAATGAAAAGACGTAAAATGTTTGGTTAACTGTTGTAAAGATACTGCAGATGAAGATACTGAGATCTTAAAGCAAGTTGATGACAGAAATGTATATTTCCGAAACATTTCAGAGACATTATATATATTTTGGGAACATTACTTTCCTTTGTGGAATTTTCAGTACATGCAGTGTTTTGATGTTCATATTGTTATATGCTCAAATTTGTTTGTACTTATGGAAGGATTTTTATTCTTCTTGGAAGATTGAGAGCACAACTTGTTTTTATGGTTAGCCAAAAAAGATACTTTATGTTACTATCAGAGACCTATCCATTGGCTATAAGTGCTTTCAAAAAGAATCTTATTATTCAGATAAGGTGTTCTTTTTTTTAAGTAGACCAGAATAAACAGACAAATAAATAACTAGGAAGAAAATAAAGGAGAAAATTGTTAAGAAGGAAGTATTTATGTTCACACTCATGAGTATAACTGATGCTATGGATTTAAATGATAAATTATAATGTAAAAAACAGATCAAGTGGAGATTAGAAAATTCAGGTACAAGTCTTCCCAGCTTCTGATATTTGGTAGGGCAGATATAGAGGAGTGTTATTTGGGAGTTCAATCTAATATTCAGCAATTGCTTTGAAACAAAAATAAGCTTTATAATTTGAAAGTCAATATTAAATTGTGCTTATAAAAGCAGCATACAGTAGTAGAGTGGGATCAGTTGATTTTAAGTAAAGTTAAACTGTTAAGATATTGGCAGTTTTTCAAAGGGGAAGGATATTGTCTTTTTGAAGCTTTGATAGCAAGAATTAATTAGGGATTCCATTCTAAGCAAAAATGGTACCCAAAGGTCAATAATTGTATTTTTTGCAGGATCAAGAATATAATAAATTTATAGTAAGCCTAGAAGTAAGACAGCCATTTAGGGCTCATTATAATCTTTTTCTGGACATAGGATGAATCATAGATGAGAGGTCGATTAGTTTTCTATTCTGCATGGGAAACTGGCACAAGGGGCACCTGGGTGGCTCAATGCGTTGGGCCTCTGCCTTCAGCTTGGGTCATGATCTTGGGGTCCTGGGATGGAGCCCCACGTCGGGCTCTCTGCTCTGCAGGGAGCCTGCTTCCTCCTCTCTCTCTCTGCCTGCCTCTCTGCCTACTTGTGATCTCTGTCTGTCAAATAAATAAAATCTTTTAAAAAAAATCTTAAAAGAAATAAATAAAATCTTTAAAAAAACTGGCACAAATGTAGGGACTTAAAACAATATCTCTATTAATTCACAGGTTTATAAGTCAGGATACTGGAATGAGGTAACTTGAGTTCTCTGTTAAAGGTCTTAAAGGCCTGAAATCAGTATTAAAAACGTTTTCAGATAATTTGAACATCTAATTTTGGGATTGGCATCATTCACTATTTCTCATTCAAGTTGTCATGTGTCTGGTTCTTGGTATGAAAGGTGATATTTTATTGTCCCTTGAACACTTTGGCTATTATGTTAAGATACTTTGGTTCCTGTTTAAACTTTGTTTTTGGTTTTGTTTAAATTTTAGCTGGTATTTAGCTTAGATTTGGCGCACAGTGCCTCTTCTGCTTTTGTGGACTGTGGTTCCATGACACCTTTGTGTTAGAACCTTTGAGGTACTATTTTGTCCGATTTATCTTGTGCAGGTAGGGTTAGTACAGATCTGTGTTTATGCTGCTTAAGCGGGCAGAAAAAGCTTCCCAGGCCAGGGTACTTGGTGCTTCTAGATGGGGGAAGGGTAGTTGTGGTTCACTTGGATAAAGAGCACTTCCTGGGCCAGGAACTTGTGTCAGGATCTCCCTTGTCTGTAAGGGATGGTGATTACTTACCAAGTTGAGAGCTTTTTGTGGTGTTGGTGGGTATAGGCAAGTTGCCTGGTATCTCTGGGTATGGCAGAGGAGTCTCGGGCCCAGCTAAGGAGAACACCATTTTTCCAGGTGGGAGCTTTATATGGTGGGATCACTTTTGCTGGTACCCTTGATCACCAGTATGGTATGTCTGGGTGGGGAAAGGGGGCCTCAGGCCCAGTGGGGAAGGAAAGCACTTCTCCAGGTCACTTAATTGTCAACAGGGCTTCCAATTTTCTCTCTTTACAGCTTCTGCAGGGCTCACCTGGTGTTTTCAGTGGGACTTCCATTTGATCTGATGGAGGAAGAGCCTGTTAGAACTGCTTTCTGTTACTAAGTTGGGAGTTAGGAAGTGCTGAGCCTGGGTCACCTTTTTATTTGGAGGGATCGTAAGATGTCCTGCCATGAGGTTGTTCATCCATTCCAAAGGTCCCTAGCCAATTCACTTTCCCCTTGAGAACTTTCAGAGTTCTCCTTTGGTTGTCTTGTGTTATTTCTAGGATATATAGTTGTACTTATAGAGGGAGAGCAGAGAGAGAGGAGTATAAACCATCTTATCTGGACTAGAAATCCTGTGACTTTTATGGACTCACCTGATTAGGTCAGGCTCATTCTGGATAAGCTCCCAATCAACTGTACCATACATCATAATGTAGGATTGGGAATGGTAGTCTATCACATTCACAGATGATACTCTAAAAGTCATTGGGGGCCATTTTAGAATTCTACCACAGAAAGTGTATGTGAATGTACTGAAGTATTGATTAGGCAGTTATCATCTGGAAGGTTGGAACACATTAGTATAGCAAGAAGTCAAGTACTGCTATAATTATTCCTCTCTTTAAATGAAATAGATGTAGTATCAGAAATACTTAGTAATAATCAGAATATTCAAACAACTTTCAGAATTTAATGTGAATTTCAGAGGTTCATTTAAGACTTTATTTCCGGCCATGCAAATATCTTCTGTGTGAAAAATATTCTAGCTCAAAGATGTACTAAAAGACTTCACCAGTATACCCTGTTTATATTATGTTTCTGTGTAATTACTGTAGCTGCCAGTAATTCACATAGAAAATGAAGGTTGGGGTGCCTGGGTGGCTAAGTTGGTTAAGCATCTGCCTCCCGCTAGGTCATGATCTCAGGGTCCTGGGATTGAGCCCCACATTGGGAACGCCTGCTCAGGAGGGAGTCTGCTTCTTCCTCTCCACTTCCCTGTGCTCATTTTCTCTGTCTCAAATAAAATAAAAAAAAATCTTAGAAATGTCAGTGATGATTCTGACTTTAAATTTTTAGAGAAAGTTTATACTTAACACTGACCTTATTTATATAGGTTGTGCAGTGTATAAAATTTATGACTGTTGCTTTGGTCAAAATACAGTTTAGTCTCACCTAAACCAGGATTGAAAATTTTAAGCAAAATTTGCTGGTTTGGCCAATATACAAAAAACGAAAACAAAAACAAAAAATTAAAAACTCCAGTTTCTAGGCTGACTTAGGAGAAAAGTCCTTTACTATGTTTGGATTGGAAGAGAAGCATGACCTAAAATTTGATTTTTTTAAAAAGATTTTATTTATTTGACAGAGAGAGTGAGAGAGCACAAGCAGGGAGAAGAACAGAGGGAGAGGGAGAAGCAGGCTTCCTGCTGAGCAGGGAGCCTAACATAGGGCTAGATCCCAGAACCCTGGCATCATGACCTGTGCTGAAGGCAGATGCTTAACCTGAGCCACCCAGGTCCCCCTAAAATTTGAATTTAAAGTGTCATGGTTTGGGGTAATACTTTGATAGGGTTGATTAGAATTGAATTAGTTAAGCATGTTTTTGAACTCCAGCTTTTCAGATTACAACTTGGGAGGCTGCGTACTTTGAATCATTCACATAAAGATTAAGATATATAAACCATAGTATACTTTATAAGAATAAAGCATATTTTTTAAAAATTATATGAAGTGAACTTATAAATAAAAAGAAATTCGGGTCACCTGGGTGACTCAGTCTGTTAAGTGTCGAACTCTTGGTTTCAGCTCAGGTCAATGATCTCCGGGTCATGGGCTCAAGCCCTACATCCTGCTCTGTGCTCAGCAGAGTCTGTTTGAGTTTCTCTCCCTCTGCCTCTGTTCCCTGTGTCCCCCATCCCCCCACTCACACATACATCTAAAGAAAATTAAAAAAAAAAAAGAAACTGAGACTTGAATGTACTTATAAAGCAAAAATTGGAGAAGTACGTATACCGGCTTTTTTCCTTAGTTGTTTACAATCACAGCAAAGCAAAGTGTGACATGTTTAAGAGCAATGTAATTAAATTCTATGGTTTGTCATCTCATCACTTCTAAAGATAAAATGTACTTGTTCTCTTCTTCATGATACCAGTTCTGAGTAGATGAAAGGAAAATTAAAAGAAGATTGTTAAACAACTGAGTCAAAGAACAGAATGGAGGACAAGGGCAAGAGGCAACTACTCCCTCTTTATACACCTTCAAGCCTAGAGTTGATAATACTGGCTTCTCACAGCTGCTAGCCTCAGGGTAATTCATCATCTTTGTTTCCTTTCATTCTTTACACACTTTTAGTAAATAGTCTCTTCATTAAACTCTATTCCATCACCCTTTTCAAGTGTGCCATCAATTTTTGCCCAGGACCCTAACTGATATATTAGTAGTAGAAAATGGGAGAAACTTTAAGGTAGTGTTAAGGGTTGGGATAAACTGCTGGGAAGAGAGATAGGAAGACAAAGTTTTAAAAGCTTTTCTATGGCATTCTATGAATGTAATGACTTTTTTATGTGAGTGATTCTAATAAATTCTTAATGTTCTTGATTATTTTGGTTGTGTTCCTCTTTGTTTGCACATCTAAGATGAGACATGGCTGTGAGATATCTGGGATTTGCACGACTAGATAATTGTATTAGGTTCCATCTGGATTGATTATCTATTAAGACATTTCTCCCATGGAATCAGGAACATCCCACCCTAGTGTATCTGCTAAGTTTCTTTTGAAATTCAGTGATCCATTATAGTGTGAAATTTGTTTTTGCTCTCA
Organism: Enhydra lutris kenyoni; assembly: GCF_002288905.1. Lineage (NCBI taxonomy): Eukaryota > Metazoa > Chordata > Mammalia > Carnivora > Mustelidae > Enhydra > Enhydra lutris. The sequence goes on along the minus strand of NW_019154107.1, from coordinate 16,193,267 downwards.
GATAGGACAGTACTGTTTTTTTATATATTTTCTTTTATTTTGGAACAGAAATTGAGGAAAGTTCAATCATTCCTTCAGGAAACAATGATTCACTACAGATTGTTACATTGGGATTCAATTTTAGATCAGATTCAGATTCTTATATTTAACAGGACAATATTGCTGTCAGGTAAGACAGCATTTTTTTTTAATTCTGGAACAGAAATTGGGGAAAATCCAAACATTCCTTCAGGAACCAGTGATTCAGTTCAGATTATTATATGGGGATTCAATTTAATTTTTTTTCAGGATTCAATTTTAGATTAGATTCAGATTATTATATTTAAAAATCACTCCAAAAGTGGACATCAGGCAGGTGACTACTGTTTGTCCATCACTATAACCGTTTGTATAGCTGAAAATTCAGATCTCAATTAGAATTTTCTCTTTCACCAGACTCTACTGCTTTCCTACGACAAATAGGACAGGTAGAGTTCTCCAACAGCCAGCTATCGATACAGTGGATATGAAATTCATGGGAGCAAGGTAGGATGCGTAGTTTGTTGCCTTCTGTGTACTCTGTGATGCAAATACTACAGGCTTTTAATGCACCACTTTTACCAAAAGATCTTACAGCCAAGTTGTCAATTTGTGCTTTGGTGAGTCCTGTAGTTTGGTCATGATAGTCTTCATTCAAGAGGAAAAAATGGTCCAGATTAAGGGAGGTCCAAGAGTCACTTTCATCAAATATTATGGGGCTCATAGGTCTACTTTCTTGCCTAGCTTCTGATGGTGAGCCTGATGATAAGCTTATTTCATTAGTGCCGTCAAACATCAGTGATCTAATTTCTGAATTTTCATCACTGGAGCTGGAACTGGAAATAGGACTAGAATTGAAACTAGTTATGTAGCTGGAATTTGAACTAGAAATCAATGGAAAACTTGAATGGAAATCAGAACTAGTATTTGAATTGGAACCAGAACTAGTCCTACCACCAGAACCATCTCTTTCATCTGGTGACTCTGCCCTTTCCATGTTTTCACTTGAGGGTGAGACACTATGCACTAAATCACTGTCACTGTCCATAAGGTCAATTGAGCCACTGAATGTTGTCACTGTCTGTGTTAATGTGCTCTGAATTGTAATAGATGTTGTATCATTTAAATCAGTATTTAAAATTCTGTGAATGGGAATTCCCATGGTACTGAGATAAGTTGTTGCATCTGTCTGCTCAAAAGATGGAAACATATTCCAAAGTCCTCCTTGTTCACTTTCTAAAGTTGGTGTCTCATATGTTAACGGAGTTCTGCTAGCTATGCTATCACTATGAGAATATGCCCCAAGATGAACTTGTTCTACCTCAAGATTGAACAATGTGGTTGAACTTATATGTTCCACTTCCCAAGATTCACCATCACTGGTTGTATCTGGAGAACTTTCTTCTTGAACAGCATTCGTTATTCCAGAAGTTGAAAAAAGACCCCTATTTTGTGGCTCAGTTCCAGTTATTTGCTGTCTAGATGTTTCTTGGTGCTGAATTCTAGAAAATAACTCATTCTCCTCTTCCAGAAGCTGCTCAAAAGTCTCAGGTGCTAGACTCTGATGAAATCTTAGTAAAAGATCACTCCATGAATTTGGAGCTGAACTACTTTCAATTCTTGCTCTGGTTCTTCGATGCTCTGGGCTCCTGCTTCTTGCTCTTCGCTGACCTCTAGTAACTGGTACTTCTATTAATGCTTCAGTTGTACTTTGTTCTGACATAGGTGGTCTTATAAATGTTGATTCAGACTGTGTATTTTCCGCTTGCCTTTGGATGTTTTCTGTATTGTCTCCTCTGGGAAATCTTATAGATGGTCCATCTTTGTTCTCTGGATTTGGGCTCCCATTATTAACATTAAAATTCATTTCTAAACCAAATCTGGTATTATTGTTATTTGAATTAATCTGGCTCAGTTCTTCCCAAATTTGGTGTTCTGTTTGCCCACTTGTCACATTTTCAGTTTGTTGGAAAGAGTTAATCCAGTTTAATAGAGAGTCACCACTAGATGTATTATCAGAAGAATCTCCTCCACCTGTTTACAAAAAAAAGTAGTGGCAGAAAGGAACTACCAGAATTAGAAGCATCATAAAATAGCACTCTGAAATCTTATTTCAAAAGCAAACAAAAAATTAGAACTTTAATACTCAGATATTCTTAACATATTTCACATTTATAGAGTTAATATTTTATAAACTACATTTTCTAGATTTATAAGTGAAGGCAGGACAGTTTGAGTTCCTTCTGAAAAGAGTTAGTTAATCCTAGGTAAATTTAGAGAATTTTTTTAAAGGAATCTGGAGAAAGTCTGTTTTCAATATTTCATCTTATGCATGGCCCTGTGTACCACCATGGGAAGACAGTCAAGAGACAACATTTTTTCACTCCACTGTCAAAACACTAATGCAATTAAAAAAGGTGAAGGTACAGCGCTAGTATTTTAGTTCAATTTACATTATTGCCTACTTCTCATTAGCATACAACATTAATTCTTCTAGGCTTTTAAGTGCTTATGGTAATATATAAAGTTTTTTTAAAAAATATAAGACCATTGTAACCATTGCTCAAATTTAAATAAAGTTTATAGGTTTTAAAGTTTTTGAATACTTCTTGATGTTACCAAGATTTTGAGTTGACATGAAACTGAAGGTCAGCTCAAATGGAGAGACTGAACCTAGCATAGTATATATGAAACCATATTTAAGAACTGAACTATTATGTATCATCTTCATTCAATTGTAAAATTCTCTACTTTATACTAGGAGAGAAACACCAGACTTAATTAGAGCAGGATTTCTCAACCTTAGCACTGTTGACATTTTAGTGTTGGATGAGTCTTGGGTTTTGGGGAGCTATCTTATACATTGTAAGGTGTTTGGCAGTATCCTTGGCTTCTGCCGCTATTTGCCAGTAACACCCACTCATCATTTTTGACAATCAAAATTCTCCAGACATTGTCAAATGTCCCTTGGGGGTTGGGAGCAAAATTACCCCCAGATAGAGAATATAGTATTTTTTGCTGGTGAGGAAGTCCATGTCTTTATAGAAAAAATAATTCAGGAAGTAGGAGGAACTTTTAGTTGAGGTGGAAAACCAAGAAAAATATCAATAGGCTATTTCACACTGTTTCCCAATTAAAGTAACCCAAATATGAATTGGGGGAAAAAACATACCTCGACATTCTCCCCCCAAATCAGGTAAATACCAGTTCTTTTTAATGAGAAGTTACTTAGCACCCAAATTAATGTGTGCCACTTTTGTATTATCTTTGGCTGACACTACTATGACGTTCCTTACCCGTCCCATTCTATTCTCCCTAAAAGTGAAATATACCTGTATTTTCGTCTGAATTTTGTGGTGGGTTGTCTTTAATTCGTTCAAGTCTCCTCTGCAACTCTTCTAATGTAGATTCACCGGGAATGCCTAGCAAATTGTTATCCCTCATAAGCTTGTAATCTTCTTCACTCAGGTTATTTACAAATTGATAGAAATCTTCTTCCCGGACCAATCGGTCCCTCTGATTTCTGCGCAGGGCTGCAGGTTTGTCTTCATCGTCGAAACCTGAATTTTCCATCTTGATGAGCGAGTAGAAGATATCTGACTTTTATGACATGCTGTTGAAAAACAATAACAGTTTTAATTTATGTTCAAATAAATCTGTGTAATCTATGAAATATACTAACTGAATTCTCTTTCTGCTCCGGTTGGAGTGTGGCAGGACTGGATGCGGTTGGATCTGCCTCCGCGTAGGTTTCTTCCACATCCCTGACCGCCGCTCTGCGGCTTCTGATGAGTCCTTAGTTGAGAACCGCCTTTATGTGGAAGCTTGCTAGACACCGTTGCCTAGGTATCCATTATCTTCCCCTTTGTTACCAACTAGGGACTATATTCAGGGTAGGTTTCATTTTCATTTAAACCAGCAAATACTACAGAGGCTTACTTGTGTGCCAAGCACTGTCCTTTACCTCTTTTTATCTACATGAGCCTATTCCCCGGCTTTCAGGAGGCTTTCCAGGCTCTGCTATGCTCTAGTTATTTGGATATTAAATTAAAGAACCCGAATGTAGTTACTTATACTACATATGACTGCCTTCTTCAAAATGTCGCACCGAAGTCATTCTAGTCAAGTGGAACAATTCTAATTTTCAGGTGCCCAGGGAAGTCTCTCTTTTCTCCTCATGAATTCCTCAAATCATAGATACTCAGTAAGAAAACCCACATTTTTTGATAATTTACCAGAGCTATAGCTGAATTTCTTTTGCTGGGTCTTTTCTTTTTCACTCTTTTATTATCATTTTTTTAATTTATTATTTTAAAATATTTTTTAATCCTTTTTACTCTTAAATCCTTTCACTCTTATTATGCAGTCCCTCAAACTTCTGTTAAAGCAAAACAAAACAACAACAAAAACTTTGTCAGGCTTTCTGGTCAATTCTTTAAGGAATTTTCCACAAAAACATAGTTTCATTTTTGTTCTCCTTTCTCATAAATATTATAAATAATTCTTAAGTCTAGCCAGAACTTCACAGGCACTTTTAAAACAAACTTAAAAGAGTTGCCTTGCCTATTGAAATGTGTACTGATTCTACTGATTTTGTTCCATGTATGTTAGTGCAGCCAGGATGGCATGGTAATAATGCTCAGTTGCAGTGCTGTCTGAAGGAGACCTAGAAGAGTTTTTGGACTCATTAATCTAACCAGTCCCACTTAACACTTGTTTTGGAATCCTTCAAGTTGTTCGTGTAAAGACAAGATTTGGCTATGGAATTTGAAATATTATTCAACTGGACTTAACAATGAATCTGTCCAGTCTAAACAGTCAGTTAATATCCACTAGAGATATGTCAAATATTGCAGAAGTCTGTACTCCCAAGTAATTTATTTTCCAGGTGATGGAACTATCACATAGAAACTGTGAAAATACAATATATTATATGTGATAAGAGATTTATATCTATAATATTGTATAAGTACAAGGAAATTTGTGATGTTATTTAATGGGGGTTAGGGAAGAGTTCACAGATAGTACATTTAAATCTGGATCTTTAAATATAATTATGAGTTTCTACTGGTGGAAAGTGTCAGTTGGCTATGTGTTGGTGAAGAGAGAGTATGTCAGACTGAAGGAATAGACCTGAAAGACCTTGGCTTCTTTGGGGAGCTGTGGCCACAATATTGGAGTTGGGGTGGAAATGATATCAAATTTATTCCAGATGAAATAATTGATATAGATTATAAATTGAGTTTTGAGTTTTTCCTGTAAGAAATAGGGCACATATTAAGATGTTTTATTATTTTTTTGAGTACAGATAATGGATTTTATTTTTACCGGCTTAGTGTCCACTTAACATACTTATGATAATAGCATCCTGATTTTCTCAAAGGAAAAACCCCTTAGTCAAGTTGGTTTAGGTTCAGCTGAATTCACTGCCACAGATGAAGGAAAGGGCACATAATGCAGTCATGTCTAATCAATAGATCTCAAATTGCTGGTTATGGTAGCTGGTTCAAGCATGAGTATGTGACCAAAAGGATATTTAAAAGTTAAATCTGGGATGCATGGGTGGCACAGTTAGTTGTGTGTCTGACTCTTGGTTTGGCTCAGGTCATGATCTCAGGGTCATGGAACTGGGCCCTGTATTGACACAAGGCTCCTTGCTCAACAAGGAGTCTGTTTGGATTTCTCTCCCTCTCCCCCTCACACCTCACTGTGCTCTCTCTCACAAATAAATAAGTCTTTAAAATTTTTTTAAAAAAGTTAAATCTGAGATGTTACTTATAACTATTAAAAATGGAAAAATATTTTTAATGTGGTTGCTAAGCTGGTAGGATATAAACCTGAAGATGCTTGGGGTTATCTTGTACACCCAAGAACGAGGAAAATCAACATAAAGTGACAGAGAACAACAGATGAAGAAAGGGCCAGATACCTAAGAAAAAAATTTGAGAAATACCTGAAGCTAGATATGCCTTAGGATCTTTAGATCTGTAAACCAATGTATTTCTTCTTTTTTTTTCCTAAATGTAAAGCTTGTGTAGAATTTCTGTCACTTAAAATAGAAAGGTTCCTAATGGTTGCAACAAGAGTGATATGATCAGTGATCTAGTCAGATGTCAGGAAGTAATTTTTAATAAATTTGCCACCTAAAACTTATTTGCTATTGTCCATTTTATAAAGTTTACTTGTTTATGTAAGTTTAATTGGGTTTAGTTTTTTATGAAAATACAAGAGTACAGATATTTTGTCATTTATTTAATAAGTATCACACACTGAAATTGTTTATAATTGAGTTGAAATAAATGAGCAATCATTTTCATTTGATTATGAATCAAATCTGGTTAGCATATACTGTTAATCTGTTAAATAAACTTCCTAATTCTTTGTGCCATGAGATCCTTTCAATGTGTCCCTATTTTCTTATGTGTTTCACATATTATCCAGTGTATTCTGATATCTTGGCCCAATAATGGTCATTTAATTGTCAAGTGAAGAGAAAATATCCTGAAGTAAATTACCACTGAGCATTTGGTTTATTTTAGAAATGGGATGGTTTTGGTAGGAACTAAAATTTTTTCACTGATACCTTAATAAATAGTGAGATACTGTTATGTAACCATTTAGCTCCCTGATGGGATTTTTGGATGCCTAAGTTTAGCAAAGTCTTAATTAGTGTGGTAGGTGTGTGCTTGTGTGTGCACAAACATGTATAGGTGTGATTATTTAAACATTTAAAATAGATGTTTGGTTAGGTTAATAACCATTGGCTCAAGTCTAGTTTCTGGGTACTAGTAATAGGTCTATTTCAGTTAAGTCTTGAAATTTCCTTTGCAGTGTGAATGTACTTCATCTCAAACATTGAGTTCCTATAGCATTATCATTGTTGTCTGCTTTAAAGTCTTGTTTTTAATATTTGTTATCAAATATCACAATTGATGTTTCTAAACATTATTTGAATTTAGTGTATTTAAAAGCAATATGCTTGAGGCAATTCAGTATATAAGAAAATATTAGGTTGAGAATTTAGAGACCAAGTTTGAAGACTAATCATTAATTCTTATTTACCCAATGATTTAAACTCTCTAGACTCCCATTTCTGAAACTTTAATATGACAAAGTTGAATCTGTTTTCAAAGTTTGATTTAGTCAGTTGCTTAGAGAATTAAGCAGTGGGAATTGAATATAGTACCTGAACCATAGTGATGGATTGGCAACCATGAAGTAGAAAGGAAAGGTTGAGTGGGGATTAAGTTAGTGCTGCAGTGCTTAGCTAACAGAGAGGCAAGAGAATCAGAACAGGTCCAAATTCCAATATCAAGCTAGGAATAACTGTCTCACAGAACATTAATCCAAAGCCAGTAAGTTGAAATGGAGTATTGAGCCATAGAAGACAATTCCAGAGTTGAGGCAAGGTCATGACAAGCTTGGGGATCAAAGCCATGGGGTAGTAGCATATGTATATAGCTGATTTTAGCTTGCTAAGTTAAAATATTTATACCTTGGATCTCTGTCGGTTGGTCCTCAGTTGTCTTAATATTTTTGTTTATAAGACATTTTAAATGTATGACCTCAATATTTTTTGTTTCACAATTTTATGAATGAAAATATAATTACAACAACTTTAAATTTTTAAGACACCATGAAAAACATTTTAATTAAATTTTGGAAGGTAGTCACAGTACAGTGTAAACATATGCAAAAAGATAACAGCATGTTATTAGTACTTAGTACATATAAAGTTACACATTATTTGCTTCTTAATATTTTTCATATTTAAATTAATAAAATAAGATGATCAGATTTACCATTTTGAGGGTGAGGGGAAAAACAAAGGCATATTTATCATCTGCTAAATGTGCTCACTGTATGCTTTGTTATATATACATTTATATATACATGCAAGGCCTAGGTGACTAGAGGTGTAATTGTTAGACTTTTTAATAAAATGGATAGCTATTAGTTTCTTGCAGTACATCATCTTAACATAGGAGCAATCAGGAAATAACTAAGCATTCTACACTAGGAAATAACACCTTAACAGCTAACCAGCATTACTCAGCTGCTATACAACTATGTCTAGTGCACAAAAATACATACCCATTTAATTGATAACCCTTTAATTTGATAACCCTTTAATTTGATAACCCTTTAAAAAAATCAGTTCTTTTCACTTAACGTGTTATTGATTTATTTTTTAAAAGATTTTATTTGAGAGAGAGTGAGAGAATGAGAAAATGTGCAAGTTGGGGAGGGGAAGAGGGAGAGGGAAGATCTTAAGCAGATTCCCCTTTTAGGCGGGAACCTGACAAGGGGCTCCATCCCAGGACCCTGTGATTATGACATGAGCCAAAGAGAGTGGGCTGCTTAACTGACTGAGCCACCCAGGTGCCCTTAGTAGGCCTGTCTCTCCCTCCCTCCCTCCCTCTCTCCCTCCTTTCCTTTCTCCCTTTTTTTGTAGATTTTTTTTTTTGAGTAGTTCTTTCTTTGAAAAGGATGATGGCAATGATGAAATGATGAGTCAATTACTAGACAGTTTTTAACTACCCAACAAGAAAAGGCTGAATGTATTTTCTTAAATCAGGAGGTCACAAATTAGATCAACAATCTGTTTACTTTTTTTTTAAGATTTTATTTATTTATTTGATAGCGAGAGATCACAAGTAGGCAGAGAGGCAGGTAGAGAGAGAGGGGGAAGTAGGCTCCCTGTGGAGCAGAGAGCCCTATGGAGAGCTTGATCCCAGAACCCCGAGATTATGACCTGAGCTGAAGGCAGAGGCTTAACCCACTGAGCCACCAGGTGACTCAACAATCTGTTTACTTTCAAGCACAAAGTCAGCAGTATATAAAGGAAAATAAAACTTTACCTGAAATATCCAAATCAGTAAAAACTTTAAGTCGCTCACCTCACTAACTTTACTTCTTACTGGAAAAGCTTTTAATCCACCATTTGTAATTTGACCAAAATTTTTTAAAAGAGCTATTTTGTGAATGTGTCACAGACACAAGTGACAGAGCCCTAATTTTTTGTAGAGGACCTTACTCTGAATAAAATCATGAGTTTTTCAGTTTAAAAAAAAATGATATTTAAATAACAGCAAGGGCAAAAAAAATTTACCACTTAATGCAAAATTTAGAACAAGTAGAAACTTAGGCAACATGTTAAAGAATGAACTTCTTAAGCTCTAATAGCTTGTTTTAAAACCTTTTGATCAACTGAGTATATTGTTCTCCTTCCCTCCCCTTCCATGAGTCCTCAGTTAGGTTGCTTGCTGACTCATAACCCTAAGAGGGCACCACTCCTTCCTCTTCAGGAAACCTGAAGAAATTCTTAGATTACAATCTGGACTTGGATTTCCTTTCTGGTGGAAGGCTTCTGGATCTAGACCTGGACCTGGTTGGGAAGGAAGAATTGGACACTGAGGGCAACTTGGACTTGGATTGATGGGTAGATCTGGATGTAGAGGTTGATGGTGATCTACTGTAAGAGCAAGAATGAGACTTTATGTGAATGAAGCCAGATCTGCCTTGAAATCAGGATCGGCTTCTACTGTTGGAATGGCTTTGCTGCTTACGTCTTTGGTTCTGGCATTCGTGCCTGTGGGGAGGAGCTTTCTGGCAGCAGTGGCCATGACGGGAATCTAGTGGGCAACTGATGTGTGCCATCTGTACCCACAGTTTATGGCCATCCAGCACGATCCCGTGAAGGGCATCCATGGTGGTAGGGTACTTGTGGAAGCGGATGAAGGCAAAGTCACAGGACTCTAGTGAAGCGGCCCTGCAGGATGTACACATTGCTGATGCGCCCATACTTCTCCAAGACTTGCTCCATGGTGTTGGCTCAGGTGTGGTAAGTCAGGTTGTTTACCTTCACAGAGATCATGGCCTTTGAGAGCTCTGCCTGGGCACTGCAAACTGAGCCCCAGAAACTGAAAATCTGGGAAGACTGTAAGTTGGCCCAGGTGACTGCAATGGTTTTCTCATGTTTGTTGAGGAAAAAAAGGCTCCTTTTTTTGTGCATGTGTCACTTGCCCTCTCCTTAGAGATACTAGAACGTTTGACACAGCTCTGCCTATCTCCAGAGCTAAGACTGCCTAAGAAACAACTCCTTACCATTTTTTTAATGAATGTTCAGGATTATAACATATCTTTTTGTGATGTTTTTGGTGTATTTCTAAACACTAAGTTGTAATTACAGATAAAAGCATATACTGTAGGTATAATTATGTGATATGAAATACATTGCAATGCTGACTCCTATAGGCTAGAAACATTTGTCTACTTAGAGACAAAAACAGGAAAGAAACAAAATACCAAAACAAATCATGGACAAATAAGATGATTCCGTTATAATAACAGGCCAAGAGAGATTGAGAACTACTTGCAGGGTATGAACTGTGATCAGAAATTCAATATGGACCCCTTTTTCTGTTTGAAAATGAGTCAAAGGCACTATGATCTATGATTCTAAATTATATAATTTAATATAACCCAGTTAATTAGAATTTACTTCTTCCTCATTAATTGACGGAACATGCCGTCTGATAGAGTAAGCTCCTTTGACATAATTTACATTTTAAAAAAATTGTTTTTAGGGCTGCCTGAATCGCTCAGTTTTTCGAGTGTCTGACTCTTGATTTCAGCTCAGGTCATGATCTCAAGGTCATGGAATTGAGCCCCGTCTCTGTCTGGCTCCACACTTAGCCTGCTTCTTTCTCTCTCTCCCACTGCCCCTCACCCCCCCCACCATTCTCTCTGTCAAATAAATCTTTAAAAAAATGTTTTTAGAACTAGTAATTATATTTCATCAAGTTATTGACAAGACATCTTTCTTCATGAATCATGTCGATTGCACTCCAATAAATGAGCTTCATAATCACAGGAAGTAGAAAATAATATTTTAATAAGTATTTCTCATCTTCAATGAATTTTGTGTGCTCTTTGCAAGCCACGGCATGTTCTGCACATTATTATTTCATAGATATGTGCTCTGGTTATCCATTCTTGCATAACAACTTTTATCAAAACTTAGTTGCTAAAACCAATGATCTAGCATTATCACACAATTCTAAGTCACTGGAATTCAGACACAGGATAATAGGGCTTATTTATTTTCCATTATATCAGCTAAATTAGCTAGGGTGACTGGGATAGCTTCTCTGGAACTACTGGGTATCAGCTGGTTCCTAACACCCAGCACCACCCCCACCTTGTCTCCTTTTCTAGAGCGACTCCATGTAGTTAGCGTAGCAATTCTAGTCTTACTACATTTCTTATATAGCAACTCAGGTTTATAAGAAATCATAGTAGAAGTGCCAGACCTTTTAAAGTCGAGGCCCAGGGCAGTATATAGTATCAGTTTTGCATTACTTCTAGGATATTCCATTGGTCTAAGCAACTATACGCCAGACCAGCTTGAAAGGAAGAAAAAAAGAATCATTGAATGTAGTGTGAAGGATTTACAATGATCTTTTTAATCTTCCATAGTCAATCCTCTGGACAGATAATATTTACATTCTTCTCACATGAAAAAATACATTCACCCCCTTTCAAGACCACCAAAGTATAAATATCCAGGACCTTGTCATTTTTTTTAAAGATTTTATTTTATTTATTTGACAGAGAGAGATCACAAGTAAGCAGAGAGGCAGGCAGAGAGAAAGGGGGAAGCAGGCTCCCTGCTGAGCAGAGAGCCTGATGTGGGGCTCCATTCCAGGACCCTGAGATCATGACCTGAGCCAAAGACAGGGGCTTAACCCACTGAGCCACCCAGGTACCCCAGGACCTTGTCATCTTAATTAAGACTAGGTTAGAAGAGACCCTTCAGGTACAATTTCTTGAATTTTATTCAAGAGGCATGTAACATACACTTTTGAGCTACACATAAGATATCTTTAATGGACAATTCTCTTCAATAGGAGTACTGGTCCACAGTGATTATAAAATTCAACTGGGCATATGTTTCCACTTTCTTGGTTAAGGCCTAGTCCCATTCTCTGAGTCATTAGCTGGTCCTTTGGTATCTTAGTTTAGCCTTCTGAGTCATCCCACCTTCCTTCAAACACGTAGTCCATGTTTATAGCAGAGTAGCTTTCTTAGTGTTTTCCTGTGTGTATAAGGTTGAGAATACCAAGAATTTTTCTCCTTCTGAACTGTTTCTATCCCCTTTAGTCTAATATCACAGTGCTTCTAATAGCACAAATTCTGTCAGGTAGCTTATGATTCTTATTGGATGTTCACTCCATTAAACTAAATCCACGCCCACATTTCTTTCTGTGACAAGCCCTCATTTACCTTTGGCCATGTGAGGCTGATATGAGTTGCCTAGCAAATAGTTGGTGAATGATGTTTTAAAATCTTTCTGAGAACTTTATTTTATAAGATTTTTTAATTTATTTGACAGAGAAAGACACCGTGAGAGAGGGAACACAAGCAGGGGCAGTGGGAGAGGGAGAAGCAGGCTTCCCACTGAGCAGGGAACCCAACAGCAGGGGCTCAATCCCAAGATCTTGGGATCATGACCTGAGCCCAAGGCAGATGCCTAATGACTGAGCCACCCAGGCACCCCTTTCTGAGAACTTTAAAGAAGGATTGGATAGCTACATCCTTTTCTTCTTTATGCTGAGACTGTTTTACTGTCCAGGTTTTGCTCTATGCTCTGAGGTCATTGTTTACCTTTGGATCTTTTCTTAGCCGGGAAGGCTGTCCTGGGCAGCCTTTTTTGTCTACATTTTTGTTCTAAAACTGAACAATTTCTTCTCTAGTTCATCTTCTGTCTTCTCCTATATCCTCAGAGGCATTTAAGGAAATTAATTGAATTTTCTTTTTACTCTTTCTAGAGATATCCTTAGCCAAATTTATGAATTTATAGGTACACTTGGCTATTTTCCACAATACTGCAGGTGATAATTCTGCTAATCATTTTGCAGTAGATAATTTAGGCATCCATTTCTCCAGGTATTCCTTTACTTTCTTTCAGTTCTTTCAAATTTTAACAATTATGTGATGGCCTACTAAGGGACACACAGTAGGCAGTTTTTTAGTTGTTCAAGCTCCTTTATCACTGTCTCAATAAAAAAGATTTTAGCTCTTAATTACATGACTTCCCTTAAGAGAAACCATTCTAAGGTAATTGAGAATTCACCAATAAGGTGAATTGATGGATATTTTGTCCCAATTAACAAAAATAACAGTATACATGTCAGAAGTGTTAAAAATTATATGGGCTTAGGGGCACCTGGGTGTCTCAGTCATTAAGTACCTGCCTTTGGCTCAGGTTGTGATCTTAGGGTACTGGGATCAAGCCCCTTGTCAGGCTCCCTGCTCTCCCATTTCCCATGTCTGTGTTCCCTTTCTCATTGTGTCTCTTTGTCAAATAAATAAAATAAAATAAAGCTTTTATCCATTTAAAGGACTCTGCTTTTGTATAAATTAGTTTTATGAGAACAAGTTATATATTCATTATGAAAATCAGATTTGTCTTATGTCAGAGAGTAGAGAGCACTGAATCAACATTTAGGGACTTAGATTCCTATCCTGGCTTCACTATAAATAAGCCACAAACCTGAGACAGGGGTTGACTGTCTCTTAGGTTTTAATCTTTCTTAAATGAGGGTTTTAGACCAGGTGATCTTTGTTCTATCTCAGCTATGAACGTCACTTACCTAAAATTGTTGAAATGTTCTTTTTAAAAACTTTGACAAAAATTCAAACCAATTTATTGAAGCTAATATTACAGTTAAAATACTAAAAGTTCTTTTCAAAATGATAGTTTGCAGGCTGTGCTGGATTCAACTCTCTGGTAACGATTTACTCATTTAAAATGATTATCACTATTATAATTTGGATCAAGTAAAAAATGACTTCAGAAACTTTAAATGTCTATTATCTAAGGCTATTATCCATGATTTGAAAGTCAGGAAACATGTGTTCCTGTTTTACTGTCCCTTTTCATTATATGTAATTTGAGGTAATAATTCTTAACAAATTCTAATACCTATTGTAGTTAACAGGGTCCTGTATTTTGTAAGATGATTTGAGATTTTCTAAATTCAGCATCACCTTTGCCTTTGCAACTCAGATAATTTGAAGTCTAATAGAAACTTTTCTCCATGGAGTTTATCCTCCTTTCTCAATTTTCCTATTTCCTTATTGTCCACACATATTTCTAGACTTAACTACTATAGACCTTTTCTAGATGCCATATGTTTCTCAGCTTATTTATCTATTAGATGAAAGCACTAAAATGAATTGGTTACATATACTTGGTGGTAGGGTACCTGGGTGACTCAGTGCTTAGGGGGCTCAGTCAGTTAAGTGCCTGCCTTTGGCTCAGGTCATGATCCCCAGGTCCTGGGATTCAGCACTGCTTTAGACTCCCTGCTCTCTAGGGAGCCTGCTTCTCCCTCTCCCTACCACCCCCCAACTTGTGCTTGCTCTCTTTGTCAAATAAATAAATAAAATCTTTATTAAAAAAATACTTGGTGGCTACTGTAAACCTCTTTACTTGATAAAAAGGATTGTAAACCTGAGCCACTAGAAGAAATCTATACTGTACATTGCAGTGGCTTCCCTAGTAGATAGAACTCCTGAGATAAAATTTGCAGATCCAAATGTGTAAGTAACGGAAATCCCATTTGAGTTCCATTCCCAAATTTCTTAATTTCCGAGTTGTGACCTAGGATTCTAAAACCAATAACTTGTGAGTTTAATAGCTAATAAGTAATATAGCTTAAAAAGCCTATATATGTAATCCTGGAACATGGTGACCCAGTCAAGGTCTTTTCACTTTCTAGTTCTGTGGGAGAGGCTGTTTAGCCTTTCCTAGTCAAAGCTCCCTATTGTCTTGTTGCCATCCTGAAACTGCAATACTCAGCATTAAACAGGGTGGAAAATACTGTCTTAAGGCAGGGCCGTGATTTGCTTGACAAGGCCCTGAGAAATACTGTATGTCACACAATGGAATATTAATGGATTTCCTTAAAAAAGGAAGTCCTACCATTAGCAGCAATATGTATGACTCTGGAGGATATTATGTTTAGTCAAATAAGCCAGTCATGGAGGGATAAATACTACATTATATGAGCTACCTAAAATAGTCCAACTCATAGAAATAGAGAATAGAATAATGGTTGCTAGGTGCTGGGTAGGGGAAGGGGGAAAAAGGAAGTTCAATAGGTATAAAGTTTCAGTTATACAGGATGAATAAGTTCTAGAGAGATCTCTGTTGTACAACATAGTGTTAATAGTTAACAGTACTGTACTATGTACTTAGAAATATTAGTGGGTGGACCTCATGTTAAGTTTTCTCATCACAAAACAAAATGTAGCAGAACAAAAAACCCCAAAGAGACTCAAGGAAACTTTCGGGGGTGAGGTATATCTTTATTACCTTGATATAATGATTTCACGGATATATCCATGTGTACAGAGTCACCAAATTGTATACATTAAATATGTAATATTCTATATTAAATATGTATTACATTATATACATTAAATGTATGTGATTTTAGTGTATATATTTATATGTGCAATTGTATATAAATATACATTTTTATGTTAAACATAAATTACATACATTAAATGTGTACAGTTCTACCTCAGTGATGCTGTTTCAAAAAAATAACAAAAAATGATGGTTGGTATTTAGAGGGGCAACAGCATGAAGATTTTACCACCTTTAGAGATGAAAGGGAAGAGCTGGAAAAACTATTGCCAAAATTTATGAGAACTTGGAAGGGGGCCTGCCCAGTAGGAGAGCTAGTCATCCTGGGATTCAGAAATTACCCAAGATGTGGCTCTGGAGCAAGAAAGGAATGCAGGAGATATCTCCAACCTTTCTTCTCCTCACTTATATCCAGTTAATACTTCTCTTCGACTGAACTCAAAATGAAGCTAAGAGAGCCTGGGAGATGCAATGTGAATGGGGCAACCTCCCAAGGCACAGAACAACTAAAGAGCAGAAAATGAAGCAAATATGTGAACAAGCAGGATGACTACCATATCCTGTATGTTAGTCCTGCCTTCCTAGGATCATGAATGCCTTGAGTTGGGCACATACCTGTTTTAAACTAAATATCCACAACAGGAGGCCATAAGTAACCCCTTGTGTTTTCCTGCTTGATAAAGTAAGTGCTTGATTTTGCAAGAGGGATCTTTCAGAATATTTTTATTCTTGCTTTTTTGGCTTTGTTTTGTCTTATTTTCCTCCTTATTGAATTAACTGTATACCCCTGAATCAACTGTTTATGGTTTTATTTTAAAGAGTTACTGAGTAAAGAAAACTTTCAGATTGAATCTAATAAGTGGTATTATAATAATGCAATCATGAGGGTTCTTTTCAGTCTTTTCTGAATCCTTCTTGTTTTGTTCAGGTTTCTACTTTCTACGTTGATCCTCAAGCTGAAATGTAGATTTAGGCCTTGCCTTAGTGACTCTTATTGGTCAGTAAGATGAATTTGCCTCTTTATCAGGGTCTGCTCCATCCCAGAGTTGATTTTGGTCTCATGTGCCTTAATTTTGAACTGTAGTTTGTTTTATTCTGTTTGTCATCATCTCTCAAGAACTTTACCAGAAAAAAAAAAGAATCTCATCCACTAAGGCAGAAAGATGGGTTTGACTTTCCCATTTGATGTTTTATGCATTGATGTTCCTTATGTTGTCCCAATTTTCTCTTCATGAGAAACTTGATATAAAGCAAAAACTTGAGTCCCAATTTAGTTCATAGTGTGATCAAAATAGCATGGAGCTGACATCTGCATTTTTAGGTCTGATTCAACAATCAGTTGTGTGATTATAAGAGAGGTACTTTATTCTTCTATGTCTCAGATGATGCATCAATAAAATATGAGAATTGAACTGTTTTATATTTAACATTACATTCAACTTCTAATATTCTTAATCAGGATCTGGAGGTTTTCAAAGGCTTTTTCTTCTAGTCAGTACTCTATAATGTGAACAATGAAAAAAGGAGGTGACATTGCATTATAAATGATTTTTATTTCCAGATAAAATGTTATTTACTCATTCCTTTCAAATACTGTTCTCTTACCTGGTTTTAAAAATAAGTAAATAAAACATGCTGAGCAATAGGTCATTGAACTTCTGATTTTTCCTTTTCCTGTAGAGAAAAGTAGTTTCTTTAAGTTTGTTCATCCTCCTTGTTCAGCTGAACTAAGTTAATTTATTATCTCTTTCAGCTAATTATCAACATTTTATTGCAGTGTCTTTGATGATTACAGTGTCATAAGTTTGACTGATGCTCTCATTATAGATGACGGTGTAAATATCCACCAAAAGTTCAGGAATGATTCAAAGAAACTCTTTGTGCCACTGGCATCAAAAGATCCTAAAAGCAGATAAAAGTACTGGGGTCTTGAAAAATGTCAATAAGAAAGGGAAGAGAATGGAGTGTAATGAGAGATGAGAGGTCCTCAGGCATGCAGTAGGATTCTTGCTTTTTAAAATAACTTAATATGGGGGCGCCTAGGTGGCTCAGTGGGTTAAGCTTCTGCCTTCGGCTCAGGTCATGATCTCAGGGTCCTGGGATTGAGTCCCGCACGGGGCTCTCTCTCAGCAGGGAGCCTGCTTCCCCCTTTCTCTCTGCCTGCCTCTCTGCCTACTTGTGATCTCTTTCTCTGTCAAATAAATAAATAAAATATTTTACAAAATTAAAAAATAATATTCTTTTCAGTAAAAATCTCTCATTGAAAAGGTCTTATTTGGTCATTAAGTATTTTAGGCATTTCAAAAACAAACATAAATCATAGCCAGACATGGCCATTTGGAACTGACCCTGATAAATTGTCAAGAGAATTTGGTCTAGAGGCTGATGTTTAAACTTACTTTTGCTTTCTTTGGCTCCTCATTTCCCTAAAGAAACTTCCTAAGGGCTGTGGGGCATGTCTCTCTAGAATCTATTCATGTTTTCCCCCCAAATTTCAATTTATTTCTTTATATTATTGGAGTTTATTATTAGAACCAAGCTCTCCCATGGGGCTGAAGAGTAGCACCTTAGTTTTAATGAAAGGGTTAAGACTAGTAGCCCTTTGTTATTTTACGAAATTGATGATTCTCAAATGCTGTGGGTTTTCCTTTTCTCAGTCAATCTCTGGAGGGATCAGTGAGAGGATAAGCAGTATTGGATGATCTTGGCATCCACTTTCCTGAGAAAGCAGTAGAACAATTTTTAGTTGTAATTGTGGAAAATTTTCCCTTCTTCCCTTTTAGGTTCTTTGGCTGGTCTAATTAAATTGATATAAAAAAGATTAAAGAAGAAAAACACGGAAGATTAATAACATGTATACCTCCTGTATACATGTGAGAGACCCAGGAAAACTGAGTAACTCCCCAAAATGGTCAAAGCCATCACCTTAAATATCATCTTCCACTAAAGAGAAAAGATCTTGGGGGTGGGGAGTCAGTTATGGGAGGTGACCAGGAAAAGCATAGTAAACAAGGATAAGGTTGTGAACTTAGATTTAAAGTCCTGGCCTTTTCCATTGGTAAGAGTTCCTAGAGATTTAATCCTCCTTTCTTATTGGTACAGAGAGGGAGATACCCTTTCAAATGGAGATTTTCCTTATATATGTAAATGTTTTTTATAGAAAGGTAACTAACATCTACTCATTTTTCACAGTTTCACCTGTGTCTGCTGCTGCTTAAAAAATAACCAGCTTAAAATCATCCCAGGCCAAAATACACATTTTGAGGTGGCAAATTCTGCTTCCTTCCTATGAAACTTTAAATAAGAAGTTTCATAATCAAGAAGCTGAGTTGCTGTATCTCATTGAACCAGTCTGTTAGTTCTGAGAATTGGTCAGTTCAGTTGGACAGTTGTGTCTCATTTCAGGAGTCTTGCAGGTGGGCCCCCAAAGTTAGGCCTATATTATACAAGCAATCAGAAAATTAGTAAGAGGCATTTTTAGCAGGGGTGCCTGGCTGGCTAGTTTGGGAAGAACATGCAAACTCTTGATCTTGAGGTTGTGAGTTTGAGCCCCATGTTGGGTGTAGAGGTGACTTAAAAATAAAATATTTTTTTAAAAAGACATTTCCGGGGTGCCTGGGTGGCTTAGTGGGCTAAGGCCTCTGCCTTCAGCTCAGTTCATGATCCCAGAGTCCTGGGATCAAGCCCCACATCAGGCTCTCTGCTTAGCAGGAAGTCTGCTTCCTCTTCTCTCTCTCTCTCTCTGCCTGCCTCTTTGTCTACTTGTGATCTCTGTCTGTCAAATAAATAAATAAAATCTTAAAAAAAAGACATTTCCATGGAAACAAAAAAAAAACAAAGGTTAATAGTTGGAGTAAATTATAAATCCAGTGCCTCAGCCTTGAAAGCTGCCAATTGAGAAGATTTCTAGATGTCAGGCTCAAAGCATCTTCAGATGGATTAATGGCAGGCAATGGCAATTAGACAGATATTCCTGGTTTGCAGTTTGAATGCCTCTGTTGATGTCCTTGGGTATACCAGTAAACTTTCCAAGTGGCTCATAGAGCAACAAGAAAGAAGTAGACTGTCTAAGCATGAGCTATTGTGATTTCTCTGAAATTTATATCGAATCATCTTTCTTCACTTAGCAGGGTTTCAAGAAAAAGGGCAATTTTATTTCTTAGTGATTCCAAGTCAAAGGAGGGGAGAAAATTAGAAATGTTAGTTTGGAGATTTGTAGCCAGATGAGGAAACTATACGAATTTAGGATCTAGTCCAATTTGCACATAAATAACAAAATCTAAAGACAATTATCATGACTTGAAGTAACAGGACTAGAATCTGATATCCAAATAAGTACTATATTTTCTAGTGAAGCATAATTTTTCTATCTACAATCATCTTCATTTTTACCAAAGATAATTAGGGAAAAACTAATTTGTCAAATAAGTCTAGTCTCAATAGATTTGGCTTGATTATTTACATAAATGCGGTAAGAATAGCAAGTGATCATAAAATTGCAGGCTCTTTTGAATATGCTTTACTGGGACTTTTCATAAGGAATCTTAGACTGGACTTCTTAAAAGCCACTTGAGGTCAGGAAACCAAGTCAAGGACTTGCCATCAGACTTCCCTGCCATGCCTGTAGATGTGGGTGAATTCCTTTTTTCTGGGCCCCTCAAATAGCCTGGGGTTACTTTACCTCCTAGGAAGGGACCTTCCTTATTCACTTGGTTAGGTTATTGGGAACCTTGTAATAAGCAAGGTACCATGGTGTTTTTCTGAGGGGCTTTATTGCCTGCATAAAGTCAACCATAGTTCTTAAAACTGTCAGGCATATCTGATTCTATGCACATCCACAGTTGGAAGCTGGTTATATTATCAAGGCTTTGCACTTCCAATTGTGTCCTGTTACAGGAAGAATGGATTCCTATCAAACTTACATAAATAACTATGTTGCTGTGAATGTAACAGTAGTCACAGAGAAGTTCCAAATTCTGGTGGGATCAAGTAGGGAGAAAAAGATAATGTTTCATCTTTGTTCACAAAGGCATGTCTTATACCAAATTGCTCTAAGTCATAGATAACCTTAAGAGAAAAGAGAAAAGAGAAAAGAGAAAAGAGAAAAGAATGTTTCAAACAAAATGTCGTAAAAATGATAATCATCTCATCAGTGCATTCAGTCCCATGTGATTCTTATTTTGCTTGAATCCAGTTTTTCTGTCAGTTCCTGAAATTCTTACCCAGTTCAATGGTGTGATCTTAAAGTTATCCTAAACCTGTACTCAGAGTTTTTTGTTTTTTAAGTTTCAAGGAAGATGAAGCACTTTTGCAGAAGCTTCAGAGTAAAACAATAACAGTAAATGACAAAAGGCTTAAAAATGGTCATGATTAAAGATCTGATGAGTCCATTATAATGCAGTTGACAAGGAAATTTACTTATTTCTATGACAGATAACAAACACTTCAAGACAACTAGAATTAGAAGTTGTAACATTCCAGGACATAATGAGATTTCTAGGAGTTTCATACAGTTTCTAGAAAATTACATTAAGAATATTTATCCACACAAATATATTCTAAAGATGTGTGGTTAGTATCATTTATTTGACAGTGTTTTTCATATAATTTAACATACCAAATGAGCCTAAGTAGTGTAACATCTTTCTTTCCATAAGGAGAGAGAGCAAATCTTTTGAGATGTTCCAGGGAATATTTATAAATTCCCGAAGTTATTTCAAGGTGAAAAAAACTTTATTTAGAATTCTTGGGAAATGTGTCAAAAATATCAAAATGTTTGGACACTTGATGAGAAAAGATCACAGATCATTATGAAATAATACTTAATTATCCATATAGCCAAAGAGACAATAAAAGGTTTCAAAGGCAAATACAGAAAATTATGTTAACTGTTAGCAAAACTTAACCCTTTTAATGCTAAGAAAACTCAGTTTTCCTAAATAATCAAAGACCTTATGATAAAGAGATACAGGAAATCATTTTGATGAAACACAAAATCTTTGCTTTCTAGATAGATTACTTAAAAAGTGAAGAAAAACCGGGGTGCCTGGGTGTCTCAGTGGGTTAAGCCTCTGCCTTCCGCTCAGGTCATGATCTCAGGGTCCTGGGATCCAGTCCTGCATCGGGTTCTCTGCTCAACGGGGAGCCTGCTTCCCTCTCCCCCCTCTGCCTGTCTCTTTGCCTACTTGTGATCTCTGTCAAATAAATAAATAAAATCTTTAAAAAAAAGTAAAGAAAATCCTTCACGATCTCTTATCATGAGATCAGTAGTTCAAGAAAACTTTGTGCTCTTAGCAGATGAGAGGAAATTAAGTTTTAGTTTTACATAAATACACTATTGATCTTAAAGTTTATTTTTAAAACACAGTTTAAAACACAATTCAATTTTAGCCACCTAGATTACACCAGGTAAAATTTTCTCTTCTTCCCAACTTCCTATTTAATTTGTCCTTTATTTTCCCCTTTCCCAGTATGAAATAACCATTTTCCTTTGGGACAAATTTACTTTCTTTTCCTTTAACAAAAATGCATCTCTATACCTCATACCTTTTCTTATCCAAATAGAAATCCTATTTATCTTGCGCACAGAGTTGTTTACCCTCATTATTTCTACTGGCTTTAATCATATAATTAGAAATTTTATTCCTTAGTAACCTTAATTTCTTTTTTTAAAAAAGATTTTATTTATTTCTTTATTTTTTTCTTTCTTTCTTTATTTATATGAGAGAGAGAGGACAAGCAGGGAGAGGGGCAGAGGGAAAGGGAGAAGCAGGCTCCCTGCTTAGCAGGGAGCCTTATGGGGGCTCAATTCCAGGATCCTGAAATCTTGACCTGAGCTGAAGGCAGACGCTTAACCGTGCTTAACCACTTAACCACTTAACCGCTTAACCTCTTAATCACGGCTACCCCAGGGGACCCCCTAGTAACCTTAATTTCTAGTGAAAACTAAATAGTAAGCAATTGTGAACTGTCACACCAATATTCTTTGATTGGCAAATTTATGAGTATATTTATATTATAATTTTTAGAAGAATATGCTTTTTAATAGTGCAGTCTTTTAATGTGACATAAGACCTGTTTACTAATTGACTCAAATTTATCTTTAGTTTCTCTGCAATAAGTAGGAAACCTGTGTTCAGTTATTAATGTTTCACTATTTTGTCTTATTTGGAAATTATCTAGATAGTCAATAAATTTTCATCATTTAACTTAACTTAGCAGAACTCTAAAGTTTCATGTTAACTAAAAAGATTTTGGAAGCTATCTTTAAGTACACAAAACATAAAATATAATTATTGCTAAATAGTTAACCTGAAAACTCTTATCTCACTTATATCTATCTACCTAAACCACTTGCTCCCAACTATAATATTTAGACCACAGCCAAAAGTATCAAGATATCAGATAAAGTCAGCCATCATTTCAAGCTCTTTTTCTTGCTGACAAGTGTTGTGAGATATTAACATGAGCTTATTTGGCTAATAAACTCAGGCAGAATAAAAGTTTTATGTCTTCATTATATTCAGTGTTGATAACTCTAAACCAGTGAACTTATAGTAGCTTTAATACTGTTTTTCTAGATCAAATGAAACTGAAACATGTTTGGGTTAGTTTCTGTTATATTTCTGAGAACTTTAGGAATACTTAATTTATAAGCATTTAATTTTAAGGCAATTAAAGTTCTTTACAAATTAATTGTGGCAATACCATGTGGAGGTAGAAAAATATCACACATCTATAAAATAAATACATAGACATATAAATTTACAGATACAAACAGATCTCATACTTTCATTTCAAAATTTTAGCCAGAAAAAAATAAAATAAAATTTAGACCAGAAGATGGTTATAATAATGCAAAATTCATTAGTTTATAAAAGAACCGTTGGCTCCAAACTGTGTTTTTGGCAGATGGAGTAAATTAATGTTATCTGCTTAGATGGCTAATGTTTATTCTACTCATATTTGTGGAGAAGATATTTGAGATTCTTCATTACCCCAGTTTCCAAGTATCCCCTCCTTCTTTTTTTTCCTTCTGATGAGAAACATGTCCCCTAAAGTTTGGCTGTTAGGTCCTCGAGTAGGTGGGAGTAAATATGTGTATGACAGAGGCACAGAGAAAACATCCAAGTTTTTCCCAAAGAGTTTTGGGGTGTATTTAGCTATTATCAAAGGTTTAGAATAATTAAAACTAAAATTCATCCTTCCCTAAGTTCAAGAAAATTATGTTTCCAATGTCCTGATGTTTTATAATATCTACAGAGCATTTAGAGATAAATAGGGGAGGTTTTGGGATTGGTAAGGATAGGTGAGCTTTGAATTGCTTTTAGAGACACACTTCTGGTTCTGTAGAGATTTCCAGAACAAAGACAGTTATTTGCAATTACCTAAAGAACAGGACTGCAGTCTGAATATCAAGGAGCTGACCTGCCCATTCCAATCTAATTATCTTCAGTTTGCTTTTTTTTAGATCAGGGAGAAGACTTCCATTCCAACCAAAATGGGAACTGAAAGATTTCTGTGCTCTAGAATTTCAGGGTTTAATGCTTGTATCTTCAAGAAGTCTATACAAAGCATTTAACAAAGGCTTTCAGATGCTCTCCTTCTTTATGAATGCATAGTTCAGCTTTTTACTAACACTTTGGGGGAAAGCATTTAATATTGATCCCATCAAGCCCTTGAATATCAGCCTCTATCTGAGCCATTTCCTGGCCATTTGTAGGATGGCCTGAGAGAGATTCTGGCCATTTGTTTACTCTGTATGGGGAGTTTTCTCTGGGGGGCTGTCTGGTTTGTCTCTTAGCTATAGGATAATCATAGGAGGGAAGAACATCCCTTAACAACTAGTTGAGGTCCCTTTGAGTGGGACTGTGAATGACCACTATTCCTTCCTACTCCTCTCTAAATTTAATAGAATCTTTTGAATGTAGAGGTAAAAGCGTTTTATAACTCAGAAAATTTGTTGCTGTCCAAAGGAATGAATTCTTTCTGGTGGAGGGCCAGGATTCTTACATTAAAAACATTGTATAGGAAGGCCTGAAGCTGGCAGAGCCCAATTACAGGGTCCTGGAAAGTAAGAGGAATTATAAGGGACAGCAAAGGAAGCCCTACTGATCATCTTGGGTGTTTCTGTTACACCCACTTCCTGGATTTTAGTATTTACATGAGTAACCTCTCTACCCCAGAACTGGAGAGCAGTCCGGAGCACTCTCTAAATCTTGTGAAGAAAGGGAAGTGAGAACAGACAGCTGAGTGTTTAAAGGATTTTCTGGGGAAGTTGGAGGAGTTCTGGGATATAAGGGGATTTGCTTGAGTGATGGGGCTGGATTTTGAAAGGGAGATTTAGACCAGAGACCCAGAGATCCAAAAGATCTTCTGGAGGGCCAGGGCCCTGGAGTTGGTGATAAAGCAGTATATGAGGGTGGAGAAGGGGAATTTATATTAGATATGGACTCTAATTTTTGCCTTAAGTCTAATTCTAATTTCTGGTCTATCATTTTATTAAGGTAGCCCCTAAAGGTAGCTGTTTTACTCCTTTATATCCACTTTTCAATTTGGTCTTTCAATAGGTATCAATAAAACAATTTAGGATGAGAGCTCTCAAAATATTTTTTTTTTGGTATCAAAGTTTGTCCAATTCAAAGGATCTGTCATCTGGCCATTAACCAGGAGGATCTTATAATCTCCATAGTGAGTCAACCAGTAAGCCTTTTTATGTCTTAACCGTGGATGCCAGAGGCATCCCTAAAGGAGAATGCAAAAGATGCAGCCCTCACAAGGTCAAGAAAGTGCATTCCCAGAGTTAGACTCAGAAAGCAAAGGCTTTGTTGTCACCGGTGGCAAAGATGGTGTAGTGCAAACATTTCTATTTCCTCTATTTCCTACAAGGCTGTGAGACTCCTCTAGTCACATACTTGCTAATCTGTGACACTTAGGCAGGCACTGCTAGAATGGGACTTTTCTAGCACTAACAAGAGTGAAGGTTGAGACAATCTTATGGACTAGGACCGGTACGACAAACTCCTGTGATCTGGCAGTTGAACAAATTTAAGTGTTTCTTACAAAAGTGTAACTTCTACTCACTTTTGAAAGCTTCTCCTGTGTCCGCTGTTTTTTTTAAAAATAATAAGATTTAAATAATCCTTATGCCAAAGAAACATATTTTGGGGTGACAAATTCTGGCCCCTTTACAAGTATTCCAGGGACTTAAGACAGGAGAGAGATTGGTGAGGAATGAGGAAGAGGAGAAAAGAAGAATGAAGTGATCTTAATTTACCCATTATTATTGTTTTTTAAAATATTTTATTTATTTAACACAAGAGTGAGAGCACAAGCAGGGGGAGGGGCAGAGGGAGAGGGAGAAGTAGAGTCCCCACTGAGCGGGGAGCCCCATGTGGAAACCCGGGATCATGACCTGAGCTACCCAGGTGCCTCCATTATTTTTTTTTTTAATTGGAGAGTTTATTTTGTATTCTAAGATAGATAATCAAGGCAGCTTTAAGTCTCTGAAAAAGAAGGGCTCCTCTTTATCACAGTTTCTATAGATAATAACTTATAGAGTGTTATGTAAAGAACTTCCTGAATATTTCATTATTATGAATACTGGTGGCACACTAGTCACATTTTTCCAAAAGATTCATATTCTAACTAAATTTTAAAGCAAATATGAGTGATATAAAATTGTTCTCAATTTCAGCTGCATTTTGGGCCCAATATGATGCTTGACCTACCAGTTAGTTTATATCTCTTGGATTACTAAATTTAATAGCATATTGAGCTCCACAAGAGGACAGGCACTCTACACATTTCTAACAGTGTTTCTCAAATTTTAATGTACTTAAATATCACCCATGGTAGTTGTGTGTTTATTTGTTCATTCTTTCTTCTGATGAGAACTTCCAAGTTTTACTCTCCTAGCAACTTTCTAGTACACAATATGGTATTATTAACTATAGTCACCTTGCTATATATTACATCTTCATGATTTATTTATTTTATAACTGAAAGTTTGTATCTTTTGACTCCCTTTACCCATTGGCAACCACCTGTTTGTTCTCTGTATCTGTGAGCTCATATGATGTTTTTAAGTGAGATCATAGGATATTTGTCTTTCTCTGTCTGACTTATTTCCCTTAGCATGTTTCCAGGGTCCATCCATGGTGCTGCACATGGCAAGATCTCATTAATTTTTTATGGTTGAGTAATATTGCGTTGTACATCTATGCTGCATTTTCCTTATCTAATCATTCTTCAATGGCCACAAAGTTTGTTTTTGTATCTTGGCTATTGTAAGTAATGCTGCAGTGAACATGAAGATGTGTACATCTTTTTGAGTTAGTGTTTTTATTTTTTTTCAAATAAATATCTGGTAGTAGAATTACTAGATCATATGGTAATTCTATTTAAATTTTTTTTGTGGAACCTCCATACTATTTTCCATAGTGGTTGTGTAAGTTCACTCCTTGGTGAGTCACAGATATACACCAGATAAAGTTTTGTACAAAGTAAACTTTACTTGTAGCAAATTAAGGAGATCATGGGGAATAACTGCCAAAGCCATGACTCCCCGAGCGAGGGTGAATGGGTCCCTTTTATTTAGGGTTAGGATGAATATTTGGAAAAGGAAGACTTGTCACAATATGTACAGTCAGGCAGAAGGCTATGCATGCACCCTAAGGAAACATGCCTATGCATATATTGTATGTCATGTAAATGAAGCTTGTGGTCCTCGTTGGGTGGAGATTTTAGTATTAGAATGAGGTAAAGGTAGTTTTCGGTCATTCTAGAGGTCACTCCATGGTCCATTTGCACAGTCTTGAGTCATGGGTTATACTCAAACATGTCTGGGTGGTCTGGGCTGGCTGGAGGTCTTGTTAGGACAGTCACTATCATTTAAGGGATACTTCTCTTTTCCATTTGCCTGAAGAGATAATGGAAAGAAGAACTTAAGGAAAAATGTGGGGCAAAGGTTAGTGAGTATAAGCAGGTGGGCAGTAAAGGTCAGGTCTTAGGGTCTAGCTAGTGACCCCTGCACCCATGTACATTCCCACCAATAGTGCATGAGCATTTCCTTTTCTTCACATCTTCCGCAACACTTATTTCTTGTCTTTTGATAAAGAGCATTTTAACAGGCATGAAGTGATATCTCATTGTTTTTTTTTTTTATTTGCCTTTCCCTGATGATTAATGATGTTGAATTTCTTTTCATGTGTCTGTTTGCCATCTGTATGTTTTCTTTGGAAAAATTTCCTTTGATGTCCTCTGCCTTTTTTTTTTTTCCCCTCTGCCCTTTTTTTAATTGGGTGGTTTGCTTTTTTGTTGTTGAGTTGTGCCAGGAGACTTGTTAAAATGCAGATTCTGATTCAGTAGGTTTTGAGTGAGGCCAGATACCCTGTATTTCGAACATGTTCCCAGTAAGATTGATTAGGCTAAACCTACAAACATGCTACTAATAATAATAGGTTATTGCTTTGGGTTTGGAGTCAGGCAGATCAGGATTTGAATCGAGGCTTATCTATTTAGTGACATTTCGTTTTGACTAATATTAAGTTCCTAAATTTTAGTTTTTTTTTAAAGATTATATATTTATTCAACAGAGAGAGAAATCACAAGTAAGCAGAGAGGAAGGCAGAGAGAGAGGTGGAAGCAGGCTCCTTGCTGAGCAGAGAGCCCGATGCCAGGTACCAGGCTGGATCCCAGGCCCCTGAGATCATGACCTGAGCGGAAGGCAGAGGCTTAACCCATTGAGCCACCCAGGCGCCCCTAAAATTTAGTTTTCTAATCTGTAGAACTTAAAAGTACCTCTCTTTTTTTATTAAAAATTAAGTATTTATTTATTTAATATTTACTATTACTACAAATAGTAATAATAGTAATTAACAATACTATTATTATCACAATATTTACTATTAAATAGTAATAGTATAAATATAATTAAATACTAAGTATAAGTAAAATACTTAGATCATTTATGTATGCCTTTATTATTGTGGCTAATACACCGTAAGTTCTTTTTAATTTGTTTTAACTTTTATTTTTAGGTAAAATGCTTCTTATATTTAACACAGCTTTCTGTCTACATCTTAGGATGCTAGATAGTATGAAGTTAATGGTTTTTTTTCCTTTAGACAGGATTTCAGACCTTATAATATATTCATTTTTATTCTGTTATCTAAAGCAAAGAAGATAGAAATACTAGAAAGGGGTAGAAATTCCTCACAAAATGGATGAGTGTCCTTGAAGCACTCAGCTTTCAGGAAATGGTCTGCTTTCATCCTATCAAATGACATTAAGTTTGTCAGATCAAAACAAGTGGAGGGCATAGCAAAGATGGAAAAAAATGCTTATGCCAAGAAGGTACAATTGGGCTTTTCTTTTTTTTTTTTAAAGAACACCACTACAAAAACCTAGAGGCTTAATTGTGAATAAAATAGTACTGTATCACAGGATGGAAAATTAGAAGAGCCCTCATTATTTCCTAAAACAATATGCCCTGCCAGCCACATTGCTTTTTTTTTTTTTTCTTTCCTTCTCCTGTTTGCTTTATCTTTTCAAATCTCACAGCTCCCTCCTGTGTTTATAGTGCGTTTTCTCATCTGCCTGTGGTGTATTTCCCCCTTAGCTCTATAGACTCTACCTAGGGGAACTTCATTATATGCATTTCCCAGTCATCAGGTTGAAATTAAAGTATTTTACAGTCCCTGACAAGTGGTAGGAGAGCATTGGGAAGGAATTTTCAGAAGTAAAGTGCTGGTATTTATTCAAAATCAAGTACACATTCATTAATTTCTCTTTTAAAATCTGGTGTTTTCAGTTTTAAATCTACTTGTGTCAAGTAATATTGTTTTTATTAATCTTTTTGGAAGCTATTGACATAGAGTCAGTCTGCAGTTTATATCCCTAAAATTAATGTAGCACACATTTCTCAAGTGGTTACATGCAACTTTTTATGCAAAATAACGTAGGGTGGGTGGTAGGTACAAACAAAAACCCAGTTACTCTCTCAATGGCTTATAATTCTGGTTGAGTGATGTGTGTCATGGAAAGGGCACATTACCTTAGTTAGCCTTGAGTTTGACTCTGCCTCTAACTACCCATATGATCTCTGGGCATGACGCTTATATTTAGGCAGGGGATTACCCTTACCTCAACTGTTTAATGAGGGGAATAGACTGAACCAATGTTTCCCAAATTTGGGTGTTTATAAATTGACGTGGGGCATTGTTAAAAATATAGATGCTCAGGCTCTGAAGATTCTGATTAACTACATTTGGAGCAGCATCCTGGAATATATATTTTCAGTAAGCACGGTCCTTGGTGATGCTTTGTGTGTATGTGTGTGTGTGTGTGTGTGTGTGTGTGTGTGTGTGTGTGTGTGTGTTTACACACACATGTATCTCACCGTGGGGCTGTAACTCAAGACCCTGAGATCACAAGTAACAAACTCTACCTACTGAGTCAGCCATGTGCTTTCCCCACCCTTGTGATTCTTTTTATCAGGCAAGCTATGGCTATATGGAGACATAGATTTCCTAAATTTGTTCTATCTAGAATATTCTGTGATTTTATGATTTTTTAAAAAACTACAGTGAGATTTGTGGTATGAAATGAATTATAAGCACATACTAATAGAATTTATTAAAAAGGGCATTAATTCTATCTTGGATGACCATGGAACGAGATAAACTTTAAAAGAGATATGGTTTGAATACATAGAAAAAGAAGAGAGTATAGCAGTTGGGGATACAAAACAACAACAAAAAAAATGTAGAGTATTAAAAAGAAATACAAAGTAAGTCCAGCAGTACATCTTCTATTTCTTTAGAGCATTGGATTATTTAAGGGACTAGTGCAAGATAGAGCTGAAAATTTAATTAGTTTATATTAAGAAGTAGTTTAGGTTGTGGCTATGAAGTTTGGGATGTGTGTGTGTGTTTGTGTTGTGTGTATTCACTCCATTAAAGTTTTTGACTAGATAAATTTTTATATTGGACGAGGAATATATTAGAAGTAAGAGAGGAGCACCTGCGTGGCTCAGTCACTTGAGCGTCTGCCTTCCACTCAGGTCATGATCCTGGAGTCCCAGGATGGAGCCCCACATTGGGCTCCCTGCCCACCAGGCAGTCTGCTTCTCCCTCTACCCCTCACCCCAGTCTCATGCTCGTGCTCTCTCTCTCTCTCACACACACATAAATAAATAAATAAAATAAAATAAAATAAAGAAGAAGAAATAGGAGAAATGAGGGGTGACTTTTTGCCTCAGTAAGTTGTGTCTGCCTTTGGCTCAGGTCATGATTCCAGAGTCTTGGGACTGAGCCCTGCATTGGGCTCCCTGCTCAGTGCCTGCTTCTCCTTCTCTCTCTGCCCCATTGCCCTGTTTATGTTCTCTCTCTCTCTGACAAATAGTAAATACAAATCTTAAAAAAAAAAAAAAAGGTAGGAGAAATGAAAATAGAACAGGGATGTTGGACTCGATTCCAGTACGCGGGGATCACAACCCCACCTGAGCCGAAGACAGATGTTTAACCTAGGTGCCCTTTGGCAGTCTTTTAAAAGGAGGACTTCTCCTAAACAATCCCTGTCTGTGCAAAACTAGATAAAAGGTTGTTGATAGGACTGTCCAATATCATGAACACTGATACTGAAAGAAAGAAATGTCAGCGAGTGTTAGAAATATAAATGCAATGCTTCTACAAAATACATTTTAATATTTGAAAGGGATATGTGATCCAAAAGTGTTTAAAATAAAATCTTCCACCTCCTAGAATTTTAAGAGGGAAAGGACAAATTCTACCTAGGTCATAGTTTACTCAGGGAACTCCTCCCCACCACCAACCTTGTCTTCTCCTCACCCTTAACCATAATCATGTTCTTTACTTTTAGTGTACATGTTAGTGACTCATTTATCACCTTCAATAATTAAAACTCTTATTAGTGGTATCCCTCTTCTATCGTCATTTCTCTTATTTCTTTTTTGAAAAAGATATTTATTTTTCAGAGAGAGAGTGCTCACAAGCAGAGGCAATGGGGCAGAAGAGAGAGAGGGAGAAGCAGGCTCCCCACTGAGTAGGGACCCAGGATCCTGGGATCATGACCTGAACCAAAGGCAGATGGCTTAACCAGCTGAGCCACCCTAGTGCCCCTTTACTGCTTTTTTTATTGCTTAAAATTCAAGCATTAAACCCAGAAACATATGCCAAAGATTGTGCTCCTCCAATGACCTCTTCAGTTCACTTTAGCTTTGTGTCAGTTCTGATTGTTCTCACTCTGTCCTATCCCTTTCTTAATCATCAGTTTTTCTTTCCTGAAATCATGGAGTCTTGTAAACCTAGTCCTTTGACTACACAGATTCCAGTTTTGAATGTGAACTGAAAATGCATCCTATTCCCCCTTGAGCAGAAATAAGGATTCCATTTAACGCCACAAAGATACAATCTTTATTTATAGTTTTATTACTAGCTACCTATTTCTTTTTGTTTATGTAGAATGTGGAACCCTTACCTCTTCAACATGAGTGGTATTGAACCTCAAATATAATAGTGTAGAGGGACAAAATTTTTCTTCTCTTCTCCCTCCAGGTTCTTTGGCTGGTCTAATAATTAAATTGATATAAGGCAGATTAGCAAATTGTTATTATGACAGATAGAAGATTGTTATTAAACAAACAGAAGTTTAATAACATGTATACTTCCTGGATACATGGGAGAAACCCAGGCAAACTGAAAATCCCCAAAATGGCCCAAGCCTACCCTCTATAAATATCATTTCTAGCTAAAGAGAAAAGAAGATGTTGGGGGGTGGGGAGTCAGTTACAGGGCTGGGGTGGTGCCGGTGAGGGTAGGGGGCCGTAACCAGGTAAAGCAGAGTAAACAAGGATAAGTTTGTTATGCAGATTTAAGTCTCAGCCCTCTTCATTGATCGTAGTTTCTAGGGATTTAGTCATTTTTTTCTTCCTGGTACAGAGAGCCAGATACCCTTATAAATGGAGATTTTCCTTATACATGAAAATGTGCCTTACGAAATGGCTTTTTTTTACCTGGATTTCAGAGCTTTTCCTGTATTTGCAGTTTGTTAAAAAATAATCAGCCTAGGGGCGCCTGAGTGGCTCAGCTGGTTAAGTAGCTGCCTTAGGCTCAAGTCATGATCCCAGCGTCGTAGGATCGAATCCCACATTGGGCTTCTTGCTCAGCGGGAAGCCTGCTTCTCCCTCTGCCTCTGCCTGCCACTCTGTCTGTGCTTACTCTCTCTGACAAAAAATAAAATAAAATAAAAAAGTTAAAAAAAAATAATCAGCCTAAAATAGTCTTTCTGCCAGAGAGATATTTTGAAGTGGCGAATTCTGCTCCACTACAATAGCTAATATTATACTTAGGTATCCTTTTTTGTCATATTAACAGTCCCCCACCCCCATCCAACCAGCCCCTTCTAAAAGGTTGTCAAATTCTCTATGGCCTCGAGATAAATTTTGGTCTTTAGTAGTATGAAGTTACTTAAATGTGGAATATCCATTGTGTACTCTGAGCCCCACCTAGTGGCAACAGCATATATAGGAAATGATGTTTGTGTTCTTTTGAAGTTGGCTGGCTATCCTAAAGGCTGGAGGAAGTGAGGTACTGAGATTCAAAGTGAGGTGCTGATTTGGCGCTAAAATTGTCATAGAGTACTAGAAAACAGGTTCTCAAAATCTATATTCTTATGTTCCATCAGTGAGGCAGAAATTTAGCAAAGAGAGATGGGCAAAAAAGAAGGTATAATGAAGAAGGTGAAAAAAAAAAGTAAAACATATGTGAGGAGCCCTAAGTGAGGTTTAAAGGCAGAATAAGGAAAAACAAAAACAAAAACAAAAACAAAAAACCAAAAGCAAAAAACAAAAACCAAGAGAAAAGAAAACAAATTATGTAGAAATTTAATGCATCTAGTGTCATGAATGACAGTCTAAATGCATGGACAGGAGAAAAAGAACTACATTTTGAATAACTTTTCTATTTCAAATGCCTTAAGCTTAATTTAAGCCTCAGAGCTACCTAATGGGGCATATATAATCATCCTTAAAAGACAAAGAAAGAAGCATGAAGGAATTAAGGAAGATGCTTATGGTGCCTAACTCATTTTGATCTGTTTCTAAAACTCACTTTCATTCTTCAGCCTGTACCAGGAAATCACTAAAGGAAATCCTATTTTCTATAATGAAACACTGGTTCTCAAACTCAGCTGCACACTAGAATCACCTAGAAGTTCTAAAACATAGTAATGCCTGAATCTCACTATAAGGGATTTCAATTTTGATTGGCCTAAGGAATGTGGTCTGATAATAGGGATTTTTAAAGCTCCCTGGGTGATTCTAATGTGTATTAAAGTTTGAGCATGACTCTAGTCAAGTCTTGACTTTCTTGTCAGTTATATAGTTCAGTAGGATCCTAAGAACTTTTAATAATGTTATCAACATTGGACTTTTTAATTTTTCTTTTTTTAAGGTTTTATTTATTTGAGAATGAGAGAGAGAGAGAGAGAGCAAGCACAAGCAGGGGGAGGGGCAGAGAGAGATTGAGGGAGAAGCAGACTTGCTGCTGAGCAGGGAACCGAAGTCTCGACTCCCAGGACCCAGAGATCATGACCTGAGCCTAAGTCAGATGCTTAACTGACTGAGCCACCTAGGCTCAGTACATTTTAATATTTCAAATACAAGTGATTTAAATATTACAGAACCTGGACTGGGTCCTGACGGAAGAACCAAGATGCACTCGGCAACTTTAGAGGATCGGAGGCTTATTTAACACCGGCAGGCTCAGAGGAGACTGTTCTCCAAAGGTCTGAGCACTGAGCACAAATTACAAGGGTAACTTATACCCTTCTACTTCCTCATGCTTGGTACTTTTGGCGCGTGCAGGAAATGGGATAGAAAAGAAGAACCCCAAAGGGCTTTGAGACAGGGACTGGAATTTGCTTGCTGGTTTGGTCAGCCATCTTAGAGTACAGTTTTTCCCTGTCATTCCTCCCTTTGATGCCCCTTTATTTTTTTATTTTTTTTTAAGATTTTATTTATTTATTTGACAGACAGAGATCACAAGTAGGCAGAGAGGCAGTCAGAGAGAGGAGGAAGCAGGCTCCCTGCTGAGCAGAGAGCCCGATATGGGGCTCGATCCCAGGACCCTGGGATCATGACCTGACCTGAGCCAAAGGCAGAGGCTTTAACCCACTGAGCCATCCAGGTGCCCCAGAGTTTAATTTTTTTTAAGATTTGATGCCCCTTTAAACACCTGGTTTAGAGGGCATCATTATCATCTACTACCGGCTGATAGCCCTGAAAGTCTAGTATCTGGGCAGTGGCTCAGCTGGTAACAATATTTTCTATGAACTTAGCAATCCATTTTAAGTTTCCTAAGGTTGCCCAATAAGCAATAACAATAACAAGTTTCTGGGAGAAAGTCCAATCAGAAGGGCAGCAGTGTAAAGTCTGATTCGTGAGGTAAGGGATATCATGCTGATAGCCAGGGACCATGGAGAAGAGATGTCCATCAGTCGGTGAGGTCTCGCTGAAGGTAGAATGGGAGTGGGTCCATAGGGTCTGGCTGGGCTTTCCACTGGTGTGATTTGTCTGACTGGTGAGCCTTCTTTATTCTAGAGTGGTAGACCCATTGGGTGACACCTGAGACCTTGAGGGGAGTAGGGGTGGTAAGAACAGTGTGGGGCCCTGTCTACCATGGTTTGAGGGGGTCCTTTGTAAAGCTTCTCAGGAGATGCTCCTTAGAATTTTCACCAGGGCTTGGAGGGGTGGTACACATGTAAGTTTCCAGTCTGTTCAACGTCTCCTCTAAGCCTGCTTGTTACAGGGGGTGGCCTGCCTTTGAGGTGAATGATAGCTATAGGAAATCCAGTTGACTAGAATAAACAAGATCAATGACCTCCAACAGTTATGCTTTATAACTACGATGTTCAGGTCCAGGCATAAGGGTAGCTGGGCTTAAAATTTGACAGATTTTAGGTATTATTTCAAACATATCTGTAGGTGTAGGGTGGTATTTAAATATTTATTTGTCAGAAGGAGAGAGAGAGCGCACAAGCAGGCAGAGAGGCAGGCAGAGGCGGAGAGAGAAGGAGGCCCCCCACCGAGCAAGGAACCTGATACGGGACTCAATCCCAGGACTCTGGGATCATAACCTGGGGCTAAGGCAGCAACTTAACCCACTGAGCTACCCAGGTGTCCCTAGCCTGGTATTTAGTAAGTCGGCCTCCATCATCCATTAGGGGCCTTTGGTTTCTAACACACTCTGGAACTGATGTGAAATCATTATAGACAGGGACTGTCCCATAGTGAGCTTTGAGGCTCTTTTACCAGAAGCAATGTTGTATGCTTAGCTAAAGCCTTTGTTTGCAATTGTACCTCAATAGAGGTGGCTTCTGGGATAAATATAACTAAGGAATAATACCATCAAGAAGACCTCTTTGTTTGAGGTAAAGCATTAAAATCCTAATTATAAAGGATCACTGGCAAGTGGGAGAAAACTTGTCTCAGGAGATAAGGGCATCCCCAAGTGCATCATCCAATGGAATCATAATGAGGGGTCATCCCATTATCTCCACAAGTCCATAGTTATCCCTATGGAGTGGGGTATGCTCTGGCTTTTAGGGAAACATTTAGGGAATCATTTAGGGAATCATTCCCTAGGGAATTTAGGGAATGGCTTTTAGGGAATGATTTCATTATCCCAGCCACATAGAACTGGTCAAAGTGATAAGTTATACAATTGTTGGAGAATCAATCCCGTTTTCCGTTGTTTAATCATGTGCCATGGGGTCTTGTTATTATTATCCCCACAGAATAAAAAGCAAGAAGATTGTCTAAACAAGCTATTGTGCATCTTTTCTGAAGTTTACCTCAAGTTGTCTAGCTTAGGTAAACAACAAACATTTAAAGACAATAAAATCTAGAATTTAACATCCACAAAGGTGGGTTATTTAATTGTTATTTTTCTTTAAAATAACCCTCATTTCCAGGGATAGCCAAATCAGGACTAATTTATTTGAAAAACAAGTCCAGTTTTAACAAACTTGGCCTAAGTTTTACATAAGCCCAGCAAGAAGAGTGAGTGATCATATAGCCTTTTTAGAATCTGCTCTGCTGGAATTTTTTTAAAGATTTTATTTATTTTTTTGAAGGAGAGAAAGAAATAGTGTGAGAGAGAGAGAAAGAGAGAGAGAGAGAAAGTGCCATGGAAGCACAAGCAGCGGGGAGAGGGAGAAGCACACTCCCTGCTCAGCAGGGACCCCCCCCCCATGCAGGATTTGATCTCAGGACCCCTGGATCACTACCTGAGCTGAAGCAGATGTTTAACCAACTGAGCTACCCAGGTACACCTGCTATGCTGGAATTTTTTATAAGGAATCTCTAGGTTGAATTTTAGTAGCCTCTCCAGGCCAGAAGCCAAGCCAAGTACTTGCCATCAGACATGGCTGCAATACCTCTTAAGATTTGGGCAGATTCCTCTTCATGAGGTCCCCAAAGTATCCTGAGGTTCCTGCCCCTACCAGGAAGTGACATTCTTTACTCACCTGGTGAGGCTATTGGGAACTCTGTAAGCAAAGTATCAGGCCAAATTTCCAAGAGGCTTTATGGCTCCAGGTTTCATAAAGTCAACTTTAGCTCCTTAAAGCTGTCAGGTCATATCTTAGTCTATGCATGTCTCTCAAATATAACATTCCAATCAAGCCTTGGTGAAATAACCAGTGTTTCTAAGTGTCTTGTTACAAGGAGAATAGATTCCTATTGAACTTATGTAAATGACGAGGATTGCCATGGAAGAAGGAATAGTTACTGAGACCTTTTGAGTTTCAGAGGGTTCAGATAGAGAGAAAAGTTGAATGCATTAATTTGCTTACAAATGATTATTTTATCATGTTTCTGTTAAGTCATAGAAATCTTAAGTTTCCAGACTGCCTGGGTGGCTCGGTGGGTTAAGCCTCTGCCTTCAGCTCGGGTCATGATCTCAGGGTCCTGGGATCGAGTCCCACATCAGGCTCTCTGCTGGGCAGGGAGCCTGCTTCCTCCTCTCTCTCTCTCTACTTGTGATCTCTCTCTCTGTCAAATAAATAAAATCTTTTTTAAAAAAAAGAAATCTTAAGTTTCCTTAATCAGGAAGAGTGAACATTAAGGAACCAGCAATGTTTTTTAAACAAGGATCACAAAACTATAATTATCTTTTTAGTTCATTTAGTCCCATTTACTGATTCTTGTTCAGTTTGAATGCTGCTTTTACTTAGTTCTTGAAGTTCTTACCCATTTTAGTTTTAGGATTTTTAATATACTGAGTACCTGTATCTGTCCTAAAAGTCCTTTATATGAATCTCTTTGAAGATGTAATTCATTCTATAAGAGAATTAGAACAATTATAAATGACAAAAACTCAGAATAGACATGGTTAATGATCTGATAGTAGCGTTCACTGTGATGGGATTGACAGGGAGACTCAGTTATTCTGTGATACATAACACTTCAATAGCCAGAAGCAGAACGTTATGTACCTCACAAGCAAGCCTAATCAGTCAGCAAGACCTTGTTCGTGATTTAAATCTTGGGGAAGTTTGTTAAAACCTTAGGAAGTTTTAAAGCACATGCCTAAATAGGATTATGGATGTTAAAGACCCGATAAAGGCAAGAGATAGAAACTAGTTTTTTTACACAGGCAGAAAGAAACAACTATTTGCATTTTCATATCAAGAGCAGACTAACAATTGGAGAATATTTTGTCTTTTTGAACAGAGAGAAAGCCAACTTTTAATCTTATACCAGTGTCTTTAAAATTCATTCATTTCAATCTTTGTCCTGACCACACCTAAAATTCGTTTCGAAAGATTTCCTTCACAAACCTTCTACAACTTTCCTTTGCATTCAGATTTTGTCCCAATGGTTTCCAAACAACCATCTCATTTAGGGTTCCGGTTTCAGGAGCTCATCAGCTCCAACAGAGGAGCAGACACCATGCTTTCCTGCCAACAAGGGAGGAATAGGCAGTCCATTTCAGGCCACAGAAGACAGGGAATTTCCCAGAAACAAAAGGAGTTTCTGCGGCTGATTGGGATTATTCCTTAAGGTCCCCAACCTGAAGGATGCCTGGGATCATGACCTGAGCAGAAGGCAGAGGCTTAACCGAGTGAGCCACCCAGATGCCCTCCACCCCTTTCTCTTAGATGTAAGTATGAGAGCTCCTGTTATTTTACATCCTGTTTCTGTCTCGATCAAGTTTCCTGTGGGCTGTCAGAGATGCTAAATCAGGTATCTCCCTGTACATGCCACTTAGAAGAAGCAGGAGCACTGTCTTCCTGCAGCTCAGCTTTAGGCACCAGGCAAGAGGAGGACTGTGGTCTCCACACTTTCTGACGGGTTCATCCCTGTCCAGAGCTCATCCCGGTTGCTGCCCCTGATGCCCCTGGGCAGAGCCTCCCTGATAGGCTTTGCTTCCTTACAGCCTTTGGGCTCTTTTACTTGGGTTACAAATATCCTACTTTGGTCCTTCCTATTAGCACAGACCCATGGAGAGCAGAGTTTGGG
The DNA here is from genome assembly GCF_002288905.1 of Enhydra lutris kenyoni. Classification (NCBI taxonomy): domain Eukaryota; kingdom Metazoa; phylum Chordata; class Mammalia; order Carnivora; family Mustelidae; genus Enhydra; species Enhydra lutris. The sequence continues at coordinate 16,154,262 of NW_019154107.1, read as the reverse complement.
ATATCTGAAGCCAGCAGTCAATATATGGGAATTGGTCAGGGTGTCTGGGAGTTGTAACTATAATTTTGTAAATGACCTGGACAGTGGGTAGGTCTTAGGGTAACTTTGGAGAGCCAGTCGACCCCAAAGTTGGCCCATTCCAGTTCATATAATATGCCTAATTTTCCAGGAGATTTAAAAAAAAGATTTTATTTATGTATTTGACAGAGATCATAAGCAGGCAGAGAGGCAGGCAGAGGGAGAGGGGGAAGCAGGCTCCCCATTGAGCAGACAGCCCGATGTGGGACTTGATCCCAGGACCCTGAGATCACAACCTGGGCCAAAGGCAGAGGCTTAACCCACTGAGCCACCCAGGTACTCCCCAGGAGATGTTTTCATTCCACAGTCTCCTGAGAATCCTTTCTTGATATTTTTGAGCATACAGTCTAAGACCAGAGGTTTTGAGGATCTCCCACCCATGATAAGCGGGGGCTCTCTTGTCCACCCTGTGTGTTCCCTCCCTGTCATTGGAGCAAAGAAAAACAAAGGGTGGGTGTCCCTCCAAAGGAGAGACCAATCAGATGCTCGCCTATCTGCCCTTCTGGAGGAGACCTGGGTGCCTCTTAATTGTAGCGAGTCTGTATAAATCCCAGACTGGCACCCCGAAGGGGCTTGCCGTAGACCTTATGAGGTCACCACAGAAACAGGTTAGGGCCCACTCGGACTCCATAGGCTTCTGGGGACCCTAAGAGTGCCCGCCTGTGGAGCCACAGAATCAGTCCACCTGACAAGCCAGGTCAAACTTCACATTCACTCAGGCATTCACTCTGGAAGTTATTACAATTCCTCCCCCCCCCCCCGGGAGGCCCTAACCTGTGGAATTCCTTTCAGAAATTCCCTTCTGATCCCCTTCCCCTTTCGTGACAGTTTCTGACCCGAGGGACCTCCCCCACTGGGAGGCCCTGACCTGATGAATTCCCTTTGGGAATTCCTTCCTGTCCCCCTTTTGGGGGTTCCCTAACTGTAAGACCTCTAAGACGTCCTGGGAAGTGATCAGTTTCCCTTTCCAGGTGGGCCTGACTGGGTCCTGAGGCCCCGGGTCTTACCAGAATCTGACGTTGGGAATCAGTCCTCACCTGCCAAAGCTCCTTTGAGTCTGGGTGGAAACAGTGGGGTGGGCTGGCCTGAGGCAACTCGGGTGGTAGACTGCTGGAAATTAGGGTGCGTCTTCTTCCTTATAATTCCTTATTCTATTACCATCCCACCATTGCTCCAAACTGGTAGCAACAGTGGGCCAGTGCTGTTTGGTTTCCCCAGTCAGGGAACCAAATGTTATGCAACTAGACTGAGTACTGATGGAAGAATCAAGCAGCACTTGGAGACTTTGGAGGATTGGAGGTTTATTTAACATGGGCAGGCTCAGAGGTCTGAGCCCCGAGCATGAGCCCCAAGCACTAATTACAAGGGTAATTTATACCCTTCTATTCCGCATACTTGGTACTTTTGGCACGCATGGAAAATGGGGTAGGAAAGAACCTGGAAGGACTTTGAGACAGGTCTTAGAGTACAGTTTTTACCTGATCATAATGACTTTATGAAAGAAGAGGTTTTGTTCCAGATCATTCATGTCAGAAAGTTTGTACATTTGAGAATTTATAAGAGTTAACAGGAATTTCAGTTCTCTTCTCCTTTTCTCATATCCAGAGGCCATTCCTGTTTTAAATTTTCTCTGGTAAAGTGACTTGTGTATCTCTATCATCACAAAGGGCAGAAGACACCACCTGTGCTTCTTTTAGGACAGTTTCCTATCTGGTGACATCATATATCTGAAGCTGCCGCCCTGATAGCAGTTTCTTCTTCTGGCTTCCTGGCTTTTCACATACCCTTGACAGTCTCTCTATCAGAGAGCACCTTTGCCCTCTTCTGTTGAAATGTAAGGTGAAAAAAAATATTTCTTCAACCATTCCCCACACACAGCTGTTTTGTATCAAATCAGTTTTGTCCTCAGAAGACATATTAACTGAGATAAAAAAAAATAGAGCGGGATTATTTAGAAATTGTGGCCTAGTTTCAGAGTATCATCCTCTGATGAGCTATTTAATGTCAAACACATGTGTGTTTCTTGAGGCCCAAATTTGGTCAGGTTTTTGCTGAGCATACATCTGTATTTAGTTTATATATATATTTATTTATTTTGTCTCTTAAACAAATTGATCCATGTCCTAAGCCTCAGTGGTTTGTTTTCCATATACACAAGACTTTTAAGTGCTATGCTTTCAGTTAGGATTGATACTTACTCTCTTTGCTATACTCTGCTGACTCAAATAGAGAGTACCACATACCGCATACAACAGAATGTTTGTATACAAGAAAAACCTATTTCAAAATTTCAGGAACAGGAGTCAAAAGAGTTTCTGTACAGCCTTAATATATGAACATGAGTATTCCTACAAGTTATCAAAGCAACAATGAAAAGGTTATAAAGTTGTATTTAAAATGTTTCATTTTTAGTAGTATCTTTACAAGAATTTTGGTCAGTATTCTCAGTGATGCTGGACTTGAAGACACTTGGAAAGCCCCGTCAGTAATGAATAAATAAAAAAAGAGTCTTAAGGCAAAGGATCTCTTTGGATCTCCCAGATATTCTCTAGAATGTAAGTCCTCTCTCTGGCCAACCAGCTGCCAGTGGTGGTCACAGAGTGTTTCTGTCATATCTGAGTTTTTACTCCAGTAATGGGTGAGAGCCACCAATATTTGCCCTTTGACATGAATCAAAGCTCTCTGGAAACTTCTTGGCTTTATCCTGGTGTTCAGGGGGAAGCAACAACATTCTCATGATAAGAAGGGATGTTGAGTTGTTTACTAAGAATTTAAATGATTATGGGCTTTTATTTTTTTTCCTACTGTGGGCAAAGTAGAACATATCAAATATAGTTATTTTATTAGTCACAAAATCATCTGCAAATATTGAACACTTTCTTTGTGTAGATAAAAATTTATCAGAATAATGATAGGAGCAGCTATGGGCTAACATAGTCATTGCACTAATTCCAAGGCACTCATGGATTTCTTGGGATTAGAATGGAGATTGCTGGGATGGTAAAATCATATTAAATTATGTCATGGTTCCTCTGTGTAAGAGTTTTTCTTATAAGGCAGAAAAGCCTAAAGCTGTGATGAAATGATGAAAATAGGTGAGAAAGCAGGATTATGATTCTACTGGCTTTTCTAATTTTCACATATGAAAGATTAGCTTACATCAAGTCAAATTCCCAGGAATGTGGGGAGATGGCAGTGAGACCAATTTGAGCAGTTTCAATAGGTTAACAGAGGTCTTTTGGGCACAATGGATTCCAAGGAGAAAGTGGCAATATTTTAGGTACTTCTAGAAGATTAGATACCTTTGTAACTGCATCAGATTGTTTTAGCCCCAAATGCTTCTCCGGTTCATCCAGCTGAAATGCATAGTAGGATTTGTAAATGGGTTTTAACTGGAAAAGTAGCAAGTTTGTTGTGTTCTTTAGAAAGTTTTGTCCTTTCGTTGCTTTTCTTATTTCAGTCTTAAATTATGTACAATAGACTGTGATGTTCACTGATGTAGAGCTAGAATAAAGATTTCACAGAAAGACAAATACTGTGTGATCTCAGTTTTATGTGGAAAATAAAAAGAGTCACTCTTATATAAACAGAGCAGAATAGTGGTTGCAAAGGACTGGGGCAGGGGTGAAGGAAGGAGGATGTGGGAAGGCGATGGTAAAGGGTACAAAGTTTCAGTTATGTAAGATAAATAAGTTCTGGAAATCTATACAGCATAGTGCCGGCTAACAACACTACATTGTATAGTTAAAATTTGTGAAGAGGGTAGACTTTATGTTGAATGTTCTTACCACATACAAAATTCTATAATAAGAGGCGTAGAAGGAAACTTTGGGAGGTGATAAATGTTTACATTTGTGGCTTTGATGGTAGTGATGGTTTCATGGGTTGATACCTATCCCTATACTCATCGAGTTTTATATATTACATATGTATAGCTTTTTAATGTCAACTATACATCAATTAAGTATTTTTTTTAAGATTAGTCAAGTCTCACTAGACTAGCGAGAAGGGGGAAGAGTAGAACAAGGAGTTGGATCTATAACTGATTGTGAACTATCAGTTGACATAACTCACTACCTCTGGGCCAGTCAATAAAGTGTTTTTTTTTTTTTTATAAAGATTTCACATGCTTTTTAAATTTTGTGCCATAATTTGCATTTTTACCTTTGAGGTCCTAGAAGCTTAGTGTGGAGTGATAATGTATCCTTTTAACTTTACAAAAAGAGTTACCTTAATACGGTAATTTAAGGTTTTCTAACATCATTCTTCTTTTAAAAAAAAATTTTACTCATTTATTTGTCAGAGAGAGTACACAAGCAGGGGGAGTGGCAGGCAGAGGGAGAAGCAGGGTCCCCATGAGCAAGGAGCCTGATGTGGGGTTCAATCCCAGGACTCTGGGATCACGACCTGAGGTGAAGGCAGATACTTAACTGACTGAGCCACCCAGACATCTTTCTTCATATCATTCTTAATGAAATGTTAATACTTAAAATTCTTTCAGGTATAAAGCATTGTATCTAAATTCTAGAATAAAAAAATTATACTTTCCTTAAAAAATAAAATTATAATCAATGAAAACACTCTCTGTCTACATATGTCTTTTTAATCATGGGGTATAAATTCACTTTTAGCATACAGTTTGGAAGTTTAAGAAGCCATGTAAATTCACAGTTGCTATTTTGTTCAGGGTCCAGAGCAGGCTTTCTTGCATTTGTTCTAAAGGAGATGGAAGGATGGTAACTTTATTGGTGTGACAGTGAAGAATCTAAGTCTATGTCATGCTTTTGACATTTGTTCGATGTTTCGTTTAACTTAAGTTGGAAAATCAATCTTCTCCCTCAGAATTGAATCTCAGCAAGTCTTTAGATGAGAACAGAATCACTAGACCACCCCATCTTCTTTACAGACTTCTGAATGTATTTGTTATCTTTTACTGCATTTATTTTCTTCACTAGGGGAAGTCTGTTATAAACTTGATGGTCCCCATTCCTCAGTCAAAATTAACAGTGTTATGAAAATTCAGCATGGATTTTTACTCTTGGTACAGGAAGCTCTAACAATGATTAGTGTTCTTGAAAGTAGTCAATTCAATGAATCAATTCAACTGAAGTGTCAATGCAAATATTTAGTGTTTATTAAATGTCAGGCATATAATAGATGATGAAGATATAAAATAAATATATTTTAAAGAATCTATGTGTCATGAGAGTATAGGAAACAATTGAGCTACACAGAGGTAATGTGTAGCTATGGTTTTGAGGAGAAAGTTTTTTAATTTGAGTAAGAAAATAGGTTTCAATGATGAGGCCATTTGTATTTGGGTTTTGAAGGATGAAGTGGAGTTTTCTAAGTGAATGAAAGGGGAAAATATTTTCAGTAGTGAGAAGAGAAACTGCTAACAGTTGTAAAACAGCAAAGATAATAGATTTTTAATTAGTGATTTATAGGGTGAAGAAGAGATTAGCTAAATTGACAGATGAAGGCTAGAAAATGGAGACTTTTAAAAAATGTTTATTTAAAAATTTTTTTAAAAAAACAATTAAAAAATAATTTATTATTTGTTTATTTGTCAGAGAGAGAGAGAGAGGCAGAGCACAAGCAGGCAGGGGCAGAGAGAGAAGCAGACTCCCTGCCGAGCAAGGAGCCCGATGTGGGACTCAATCCCAGGACTCCGGGATCATGGCCTGAGCCAAAGGCAGCAGCTTAACTGACTGAGCCACCCAGGCATCCCGATTTTTTAAATTTCTTTTCAGTGTACCAGAATTCATTGTTTATGTACCACACCCAGTGCTCCATACACTATGTACCCTCCATAAAACCCACCACCAGGCTCACCCAACCTCCCACCACCCCCCTTCCCTCCAAAACCCTCAGATTGTTTTTCAGAGTCCATAGTCTCTCATGGTTCATCTCCCCCTCCAATTTCCCCCAACCCCCTTCTCCTCTCCATCTCCCTATGTCCTCCGTGTTATTTCTTATGCTCCACAAATAAGTGAAACCATATGATAATTGACTCTCTCTGCTTGACTTATTTCACTCAGCATAATCTCTTCCAGTCCCGTCCATGTTGATATAAAAGTTGGGTATTCATCCTTTCTGATGGAGGCATAATACTCCATAGTGTATATGGACCACATCTTCCTTATCCATTCGTCCATTGAAGGGCATCTTGGTTCTTTCCACAGTTTGGCGACCATGGCCATTGCTGCTATAAACATTGGGGTCCAGATGGCCCTTCTTTTCACTATATCTGTATCTTTGGGGTAAATACCCAGTAGTGTTGCTAGGACTTCTAATACTATGTTGAACAAGAGTTGTGAGAGTGGGCATCCTTGTTGTGTTCCTGATCTCAACGGGAAGGCTGTAAGCTTTTTCCCATTCAGGATGATATTCTCTGTGGGTTTTTCATACATAGACTTTATGAAGTTGAAGAATGTTACCTCTATCCCTATACTTTGAAGCATTTTAATCAGGAACGGATGCTGGATTTTGTCAAATGCTCTGTCTGCATCAATTGAGAGGACCATGTAGTTCTTCTCTCTTCTTTTATTGATTTGTTCTATCACATTGATTGATTTGCGAATGTTGAGCCATCCTTGCAACCCAGGGATGAATTCCACCTGGTCATGGTGGATGATCTTTTTAATGTGCTGTTGGATCCTATTAGCTAGGATTTTGTTGAGAATCTTAGCATCTATATTCATTGGGGATATTGGTCTGAAATTCTCCCTTTTGGTGGGGTCTTTGTCTGGTTTGGGGATCAGGGTAATGCTGGCTTCATAAGAATAGTCTGGAAGTTTTCGTTCTGCTTCAATTTTTTGAAACAGCTTCAGGAAAATAGATGTTATTTATTTCTTTTTTTTCAAAGATTTTATTTATTTATTTGACAGAGAAAGATATAAAAAGTAGGCAGAGAGACAGGCAGAGAGAGAGGAGGAAGCAGGCTCCCCACTGAGCAGATAGCCTGATGTGGGGCTCGATCCCAGGACCCTGGCATCATGACCTGAGCTGAAGGCAGAGGCTTTAACCCACTGAACCACCCAGGTGCCCCTTTTGGGAGGTTTTTGATCACTTCTTCAATCTCATTACTAGATATCGGTCTATTCAGGTTGTCAGTTTCTTCCTGGTTCAATTTTGGAAGTTTATAGTTTTCCAGGAATGCATCCATTTCATCTAGGTTGCTTAACTTACTGGAATATAACTGTTGATAATAATTTCTTTTTTAAAAAAATATTTATTTTTTTTATTTGGCAGACAGAGGTCACAAATAGGCAGAGAAGCAGGCAGAGAGAGAGAGGAGGAAGCAGGCTCCCTGCTGAGCAGAGAGCCAGATGTGGGGCTCAATCCCAGGACTCTGTGATCGTGACCTGAGCCTAAGGCAGAGGCTTTAACCCACTGAGCCACCTAGGTGCCCCTTGATAATAATTTCTGATGATTGTATCTATTTCCTTGCTGATAGTTGTGATCTCTCCCTTTTCATTCATAATTTTCTTAATTTGGGCCTTCTCTCTTTTCTTTCGGATTAGTTTTTGCCAGTGGTTTATCAATCTTTTATCTATTGATTCTTTCAAAAAACTAGCTTCTAGTTTCATTGATGCCTTCTACTGTATCTTTAGTTTCTATCTCATTGATCTCTGCTCTAATCTTGATTTCCCTTTTTGTGTTTGGGGTTGGCTTAATTTGTTGTTGATTCTCCAGTTCTTTAATGTGTAGAGACAGCTGGTGTATTCTGGATTTTTCAGTTTTTTTGAGGGAGGCTTGGATGGCTATGTATTTCCTCCTTAGGATCGCCTTTGCTGTATCCCATAGGTTTTGGGCCAAAGTGTCTTCATTCTCATTGGTTTCCATGAATTGTTTAAGTTCTTCTTTGATTTCCTGGTTGATCAAAAAGCATTCTTAAGCAAGATGGTCTTTAGCTTCCAGGTGTTTGAATTCCTTCTAAACTTTTCCTTGTGGTTGAGCTCCAGTTTCAAAGCATTGTGATCTGAGAATATGCAGGGAATAACTTCAATCTTTTGGTATCAGTTGAGCCCCAATTTGTGGCCCAGTATGTGGTCTATTCTGGAGAAGGTTCCATGCGTATAAAAGAAGAAGGAGTATTCTGTTGTTTTAGTGTGGAATGTTCTGTATATATCTATGAGGCCCAACTGGTCCAGTGTGTCATTCAGTGCTCTTGTTTCTTTATTGATTTTCTGCTTCGGTGATCTGTCTATTACTGAGAGTGGAGTGTTAAGATCCCCTACTATTAACATATTCATGTCAATTAGACTCTTTATCTTGATTAACAGTTTTCTTATGTAATTGGCTGCTCCCATATTGGGGGCATAGATATTTGCAATTGTTAGATCATTTTGGTGGATAGTCCCTTTAAGAATGATGTAGTGTGCTTCTGTATCTCTTACTAAAGTCTTTAATTTAAAATCTAATTTATCAGATATGAGAATCACTACCCCAGCTTTCTTTTGAGGCGCATTGGCATGAAAGATGCTTCTCCATCCCTTCACTTTCCGTCTGGATGTATCTTTAGGTTCAAAATGGGTCTCTTGTAGACAACATATGGATGGGTCCTGTCGTTTTATCCATTCTGCAACCCTGTGCTATTTTATGGGCGCATTTAGGCCATTCATGTTGAGAGTAATTGTTGAGAGATAGTTCTTATTTACATCGTGTTACCTGTGAAGTATTTGTTTCTATAGATTGTCTCCATATATTCTGTTCAATGATATTCTTGTTTTTTTTCCTCTTTTATAGTACCCCCCCCTTAATATTTCTTGCAGTGTCGGCTTGGTGATCACATACTCTTTTAAACCTTACTGGTCTTGGAAGCTCTTTATCTCTCCATCCATTTTGAATGTCAGTCTTGCTGGATAAAGTATTCTTGGCTGCATATTCTTCTCATTTAGTGCCCTGAATACATCTTGCCAGCCCTTTCTGGCTTGCCAGGTTTCTGTGGACAGGTATGACGTTATTCTGATGGGCTTTCCTCTGTATGTAAGGGATTTCTTTCCCCTAGCTCCTTTCAAGAGCTCCTGTCTAAAATTATGATTAATCATTTTCACAATCAGGTATCTCGAAGTCTTTCTAGATTCTATGATCTTGGAGGGGGTACCTTTCTGCCTCTAATACATGAACTCTAGTTCCATTCACCAGACTGGGAAAATTTTCATGGAGGATTTGTTCAACTGTATCTTCTAGTCTTCTTTCTTTCTCCTCCCCCAACAGGGTTTCCAATAATTTTGACGCTGGAACATTTCATGGCATCATTTATTTCCCTAATTATGTTTTCATGGCTTCTAAGCTGTTTGTTCCAGGCTTCCTCCTGATCCTTTCTCTCTATATGTTTGTCCTCCAGATCACTAATTCTATCCTTTGCCTCAGTTACCCTAGCTTTTAGAGAATTTAGATTAGATCGGAACTCATTGAGAGCATTGTTAACATCATCCCTGGTGGCTTTCACTTCTGCCCTAACCAATTCCATTTTGTCATCGAAAGCTTTCTCCAACCTAGCTATTGCCTAGATAATTGTTAGCCTGAATTCCCTTTCTGACATACTGTCTATGTCCATATCCAATAGCTCTGATGAAGAGGGCCCAGTCTCTGAATTTTTCTTCTGTTGGGCATTCCTCCTCCTAGTCATTTTGGTGAGAGATGGCTGAATGGATGTGTAGCTGAATGTATCAAACCTGGTGCAGGCAAGTTGCACCCTGGAATGTTTCTGTCCACTGGTGTCTTCTGTCCCCGCAGAGATCCAGAAGTGTATAATTCTAATCTCAGGATGATTTCATGGGTGATCAGAGTTCTTTGGTAGGTAATCAGTTCACTTTAGGGGACAGGTTGAAAAGCACCTCCTCCTACTTCTCCGCCATCTTGTCTCCCCCTAAATGGAGACCTTTTATAACATGTACAGGAGTTGGACTTTATCTTCAGAATAATGGAAAGACACTGAAATTTTTAGGTAGATAATTGATGATCAAATTTAAAATTCAGAAATAATATTGGTAGTATTGTTGAGGATGAATATGAAGGGTGAGTGTTTAGATGGGAGGGGCAGATATGAATGGAGGGCAACCTAGGTTAATGATGACAAGGATTTGAATCAAGGCAATGCATTTGATTAAAATGAAGGACTTCAAGATATATCTAGGAAACAGAATTGACTAACCTGGTGATATATGGGGTAAAGGGAGAAGTAGGAAGTGTGGGGATGTGAGGTAAAGGTAGGAGTCAGGATTACTCCTGCGTTTCTTTCTTTGCTTACTGGACAGAAGTACCAACAATAAATAACATCTGATTTTGAAGCCATATGCCTAATCCTAAGAGGGAACATGACTGCTTATGATTAGAACAGTAGGCAAGTTACTTGAGGATTCAGATAGTTTTACAGTCTTTATAAATTTACATACAGAAACACATGAACTTATTGCCCCAGAAGTTTGGTGTTCCCTGACTTGGGCTCAGTGTCCAGTGACTCTGGTTTTCTAGAATATTTTGGCCTTATTTATGTACCAACTCTGGAACAGGTAACATGGTATAGGTCTCAGCATTAAAGAAATCTATATATTAGTCTGAATGGTTCAAATAGGAGTCATTAATATAACTGCTTTACACTTAGTTCTTTTACATTTTGGCTTTCCTTTAGAATGTTGCAGTGTAGGCCCATTATTTTTTCCTCTGGATAGTAACCTTGGTACTTTGGTCTTTGATCATTTATTTGGTTAATATCTGAAGACTTCTGAAGATGTTTCTTCCTCACTTCTCATTTAGGAGATAGGAAGTGCCTTAGAAAGTCTGGAGGTTGACTGGAGTATCAGTGTAAGTTGAGTTGGAGGGGAAGGGGTTGAAGATGAAAAGCTGCCTACTTTTAATGAGTTAGATTCAAGCACTTGAAAGTTTGGCCCATCTGTTGTTTATGACTTGGTGAAAAAATGGGGTGTGTCTGAGCATATTTGGCTGTTCAAGAATTTCTTTTACTGACTCAGTCTAAAGAAGCTTCTAAACAGATTCTATGACTCAAAGGGAGAATTAAAGTAAACAAGGGATTGTATTCCACATGAATGTGGGTAGAAGGATTTCTGTGGCTTTAGAACTATAAGAAATGATCAAGGCATATGCTTCAGTTATCTGTTGCAGTGTAACAAACCACTCCAGAACTCAGTAGTAGAAATAACAGAAACCATGTTGTTACAGTCAGGATTTTGTACATTAAGAATAAAAATAAAGCATTCTGGGGGGAGACAAGATGGCGGGGAAGTAGGAGGAAGCGCCGTTTCAACCTGTACCCTAAAGTGAGCTGATTACCTACCAAAGAACTCTGATCACCCATGAAATCAGCCAGAAATCAGAATTATACACGTCTGGATCTCTACGGGGGCAGAAGATGCCAATGGGCAGGTAAAGCGGAGTGGGAATGCCGGACTGATATTGGAAGTTAAACAAAAGGGGGAGCGAGCCACCAGAGGCGACCCATTGGAAAGTAATACCCCAGTATGAGAGTGCCCTGCGTCTGGGGACCAGCATTAACTTGGAGTCTAGTTGAAAGCACTCAAAAAGAGCAAAGGATTGCGGGGGGAAATGTGGGAATGGGGGTGGTTAGGGACAGGGGCTTAAGTCCCCGGACCCAGGAGAGCCACCCCTGGCGCTGAGCCAGAGAGAGTGCGGCGGAGAAACCAGGTCTTGGTCCCTCAGCCGCCAGCGTGCTGAGAGCGTGGGGTCCAGCTCTCATGAGGGGCTGGGAACCTCGCCAGCCGGCAGAAACACAGCCCTTTTGCACTCTCCACGTGGGTGCCGCACCGTGCTATCAGAGCCTGAGATGCGTGCGCCCCACACCCTCCCCAGAGAGAGGTGCGTGCAAGCCCAGCACTCTCGGACCCGGAAAGACCAGACACTCCCAAGACCGGGCCAGTGGGAAAATCTCAGTGTGCGATTGCTGCTTGGAACCTCTCTGGCGGTCCGGAGCTGCCCAGACAGCCGCCGCTGTCATGGTTTTGGGTACAAGCAGGTGTTCCTGCGTCCCCAGGGACCGCGACTCAGAACATGCTCTGCCTGCGGCCAAGGGGGAACTTATACACTCTGCAGCACCCAGAGGGGAACAGACTGAGGCTTCTCTCTGAGAGGGAGGTCAGGGTGCAGTTTGCTTTCTTCTAAACCTCCAAAACCCATCAAAAGCTGTCAAGGCGAGAGAAAAAACAACAACAACAAAAAAAACCCAAAACGAACAAACAAACATAAAAACCTCCAGAGAACAAAAGCCTGAAAAACCGGTTTCCTCAGAGCCCACCCCCTTGAGGGGGGTGGGAGGACTTAACTCAGGGAACATTGCCTGAAAACCCACATGCTAGGCCCCTCCCCCAGAAAACTAACCAGAAAAAGAGAAAAAAAAAAAGATGACAAGAGAACAACCACCACTACTTCATGTATACAACTTTTATTTTTAATTCGTTCCCACTATTTTGGTTCATTTTTTTTATATAGATAATTTTTTAACCTATTTACCATCACAGTGAGATGTCCAGTACATCAAATTCCATAATAACCTTTTAACCTGAACTTTTTGATACATATACCCATGTTTTTCTTTTGCTTTTCTATTTGTAATTTTTTCTTAAAATTTAGTTTAGTTTATTCTTTTTTTATTTTTATTTTTTAATATTCATATAGAGTTAATCTCCAAGGTAATTCCCTTTCCCCAATCAATGCTATCCCTATAGGTAAACCAATTTTTAATCCCCCTTTATCTTAGGAAAGTTGAGTCCTTTAACAAAGATATCAAGATACATCCAGGAAGAATCAAATTAATCTTCCTTGCCCACACTGAGAACTTATAACCACTATCCCATCTTTTTCTTCCACCAGTGTTTCCGTGTATTTGTGTTTGTCCTGATAGTATATGAATCTTATACTTGGGGTTCTTTTTTTTTTAAATTTTTTTAATTTTTTAATATATTTTTTAAATTTCTTTTCAGCGTAACAGTATTCATTGTTTTTGCACCACACCCAGTGCTCCATGCAATACGTGCCCTCCCTAATACCCACTACCTGGTTCCCCCAACCTCCCACCCCAGTCCCTTCAAAACCCTCAAGTTGTTTTTCAGAGTCTTGGGGTTCTTTTTGACAAGGTTCTTTTTTTTTTTTTTTTTGCTTATATATATATATTTTTTTTTTTCCTCTTGTCATATACTTTTATCAGTCTTTTTGTTTATCTGTTTTTGTTTGTATACTTAATAAATCTTACCTTGGGGCCCATTTGGGCTGAGCCTTCTCTTTTATCTTCCCTTTTTTTTCCTGTCTCTCTCTCTCTCTCTTTTTTTTTTCTTTTTCTGTTCTTTTTTATCTCGTTTGGGTGGGGACTCCTGATTGCTCAGAAGCATTCCAGGGTGCACCTAGACTGCACCATGGTTGATACATCCAGCTACATCCGTTCAGCCATATCTCACCAAAATGACTAGGAGGAGGAATGCCCAACAGAAGAAAAAATCAGAGGATGGGCCTCCTGCAACAGAGCTAATGGCTATCGACATAGAGAATATGTCGGAAAGGGAATTCAGGCTAACAGTTATCCAGGCAATAGCTAGGTTGGAGAAAGCCATGGATGACTAAACGGAATTGATTAGGGCAGAACTGAAAGCCACCAGGGATGATGTTCACAATGTTAGGGCAAAACTGAAAGCCACAGGGATGATGTTCACAATGTTCTCAATGAGTTCCAATCTAATCTAAATTCTCTAAAAGCTAGGGTAACTGAGACAGAAGATAGAATTAGTGATCTGGAGGACAAACATATAGAGAAAGGATCAGAAGGAAGGCTGGAACAAACAGCTTAGAAGCCACGAAAACAGAATCAGGGAAATAAATGATGCCACGAAACATTCCAACGTCAGAACTATTGGAATCCCTGAAGGGGAGGAGAAAGAAAGAAGTCTAGAAGTTATAGTGGGACAAGTTCTCCATGAAAATTTTCCCAATCTCGCGAATGGAACCATCGTTCATGTACTAGAGGCAGAATGGTCTCCCCACAAGATTATAGACTCTCGAAAGTCCTTAAGACACCTAATAGCAAGAATGAAGAATTATAATTGTAGGCAGGCCCTCTTGAAGGCAGCTAGGACAAAAAAGCTCCTTATGTATAGAGGAAAGCCCATCAGAATAACGTCAGACCTGTCCACAGAAACCTGGCAAGCCAGAAAGGGCTGGCAAGATGTATTCAGGGCACTAAATGAGAAGAATATGCAGCTAGGAATACTTTATCCAGCAAGACTGACATTTAAAATGGGTGGAGAGATAAAGAGCTTCCAAGACTGGCAAGGTTTAAAAGAGTATGTGATCACCAAGCCGACACTGCAAGAAATATTTAGGGGTGGGGGTTTTATAAAAGAGGAAAAAACCCCAAAATATCATTGAACAGAATATATGGAGACAATCTATAGAAACAAATACTTCACATATAACACGATGTAAATAAAAACTATCTCTCAATAATTACTCTCAATGTGAATGGCCTAAATGAGCCCATAAAATGGCACAGGGTTGCAGATTGGATAAAACGACAGGACCCATCCATATGTTGTCTACAAGAGACCCATTTTTGAACCTAAGGATACATCCAGACGGAAAGTGAAGGGATGGAGAAGCATCTTTCATGCCAATGGGCCTCAAAAGAAGGCAGGGGTAGTGATTCTTATATCCGATGAATTAGATTTTAAATTAAAGACTTTAGTCAGAGATACAGAAGGACACTACATCATTCTTAAAGGGATTATCCACCAAGATGATCTAACAATTGCAAATATCTATGCCCCCAATATGGGAGCAGCCAATTACATAAGAAAACTTAATCAAGATAAAGAGTCATATTGATATGAATACATTAATAGTAGGGGATCTTAACACTCCACTCTCAGTAATAGATCACCCAAGCAGAAAATCAATAAAGAAACAAGAGCATTGAATGACACATTGGACCAGATGGACCTCATAGATATATACAGAACATTCCACCCTAAAACAACAGAATACTCATTCTTCTCAAGTGCTCATGGAACCTTCTCCAGAATAGACCACATACTGGGTCACAAATTAGGACCCAACCGATACCAAAAGACTGAGATCATTCCCTGCATATTCTCAGATCACAATGCTTTGAAACTGGAGCTCAGTCACAAGGAAAAGTTTGGAAGGCACTCAAACACCTGGAAGCTA
Organism: Enhydra lutris kenyoni; assembly: GCF_002288905.1. Classification (NCBI taxonomy): domain Eukaryota; kingdom Metazoa; phylum Chordata; class Mammalia; order Carnivora; family Mustelidae; genus Enhydra; species Enhydra lutris. Next base: position 16,138,989 of record NW_019154107.1, on the reverse strand, counting down.
AAGACCACCTTGCTTAAGAATGCTTGGGTCAACTAGGAGATCAAAGAAGAACTTAAACAATTCATGGAAACCAATGAGAATGAAGACACTTCGGTCCAAAACCTATGGGATACAACAAAGGCGGTCCTAAGGGGGATATACATAGCCATCCAAGTCTCCCTCAAAAAAATTGAAAAATCCAGAATACACCAGCTGTCTCTATACCTTAAAGAACTGGAGAATCAACAACAAATCAAACCAACTCCACACATAAGAAGGGAAATAATCATGATTAGAGCAGAGATCAATGAGGTAGAAACCAGAGATACAGTAGAACGTATCAATGAAACTAGAAGCTGGTTTTTTGAAAGAATCAGTAAGATCGATAAACCATTGGCCACACTAATCCAAAAGAAAAGAGAGAGAGCCCAAATTCATAAAATTATGAATGAAAAGGGAGAGATCACAACTAACACCAAGGAAGTAGAAACAACCATCAGAAGTTATTATCAACAGTTATATGCCAATAAGCTAAGCAACCTAGATGAAATGGATGCATTCCTGGAAAACTATAAACTCCCAAAATTGAACCAGGAAGATATTGACAACCTGAATAGTCCAATATCTAGTAATGAGATTGAAGCAGTGATCAAAAACCTCCCAAAAAACAAGAGCCCAGGACCTGATGGATTCCCTGGGGAAGTCTACCAAACTTTCAAAGAAGAAAACACCTATTCTCCTGAAGCTGTTTCAAAAAATTGAAACAGAAGGAAAACTTCCAGACTCTTTTTATTAATCCAGCATTACCCTGATCCCCAACCAGGCAAAGACCCTACCAAAAAGGAGAATTTCAGACCAATATCACTGATGAATATGGATGGTATGATTCTCAACAAGATCCTCGCAAACAGGATACAATAGTACATTAAAAAGATCATCCACCATGACCAGGTGGGATTCATCCCTGGGTTGCAAGGATGGTTCAACATTCGCCAATCAATCAATGTGATAGAACAAATCAATAAAAGAAGAGAGAAGAACCACATGGTCCTTTCAGTTGATGCAGAAAAAGCATTTGACAAAATCCAGCATCTGTTCCTAATTAAAATGCTTCAAAGTATAGGGATGGAGTGAACATTCCTGAACTTCATAAAATCTATCTATGAATGACCCACAGCAAATATCATCCTCAATGGGAAAAAGCTCACAGCTTTCCCGTTGAGATCAGGACCACGACAAGGATCCCCACTCTCACCACTCTTGTTCAACATAGTATTAGAAGTCCTAGCAACAGCAATCAGTCAACAAAGAGAAATAAAAGGTATCCACATTGGCAATGAAGAAGTCAAACTCTCTCTCTTTGCAGATGACATGATTCTTTATATGGAAAACCCAAAAGACTCCACACCCAAACTACTAGAATTCGTACAGCAATTCAGCAATGTGGCAGGATACAAAGTGAATGTACAGAAATCAGTGGCTTTCTTATACACTAACAATGAAAATACAGAAAGGGAAATTAGAGAATCAATTCCATTTACTATAGCACCAAGAACCATAAGATACCTGGGAATAAACCTAACCAAAGAACCAAAGAGGTAAAGGTTTAGTACTCGAGGAACTACAGAACACTCATGAAAGAAATTGAAGAAGACACAAAAAGATGGAAGGCAATTCCGTGCTCTTGGATCGGAAGAATAAACATTGTTAAAATGTCTATACTGCCTAGAGTAATCTACAGTTTTAATGCCATCCTGATCAAAATTCCACTGGTATTTTTCAAAGAGCTGGAGCAAATAATCTTAAATTTGTATGGAATCAGAAGAGACCCCGAATTGCTAAGGAAGTGTTGAAAAACAAAAATAAAACCGGGGCATCATGTTGCCTGATTTCAAGCTTTACTACAAAGCTGTAGCCATCAAGACAGCATGGTACTGACATAAAAACAGACACATAGACCAGTGGAACAGAGTAGAGAGCTCAGATATGGACCCTCGACTCTATGGGCAAATAATCTTCGACAAAACTGGAAAAAATATACAGTGGAAAAAAGACAGTCTCTTTAATAAATGATGATGGGAAAATTGGACAGCTATATCTAGAAGAATGAAGCTCGACCATTCCCTTACACCGTACACAAAGATAAACTCGAAATGGATAAAAGACCTCAATGTGAGACAGGAATCCATCAGAATCCTAGAGGAGAACATAGGCAGTAACCTCGTCAATATCAGCCACAGCAACCTCTTTCAAGATACGTCTCCGAAGGCAAAGGAAACAAAAGTGAAAATGAACTTTTGTGACTTCATCAAGATCAAAAGCTTCTGCACAGCCAAGGAAACAGTCAACAAAACAAAGAGGCAACGCACGGAATGGGAGAAGGTATTTGCAAATGACAGTACAGACAAAAGGTTGATATCCAGGATCTACAAAGAACTTTTCAAACTCAACACACATGAAGCAGATAATCATATCAAAAAATGGGCAGAAGATATGAACAGACACTTCTCCAATGAAGACATACAAATGGCTAGCAGACACATGAAAAATGTTCATCATCACTAGCCATTAGGGAGATTCAAATTAAAACCACTTTGAGATACCACCTTAAACCAGTTAGAAAGGCCAAAATTAGCAAGACAGGAAACAACGTGTGTTGGAGAGGATGTGGAGAAAGGGGAACCCTTTTACACTGTTGGTGGGAATGCAAGTTGGTGCAGCCACTTTGGAGAACAGTGTGGAGATTCCTCAATAAATTAAAAATAGAGCTTCCCTGTGACCCTGCAATTGCACTACCGGGTATTTACCCCAAAGATACAGATGTAGTGAAAAGAAGGGCCATCTGTACCCCAATT
>NW_019154107.1:16089878-16136055 GCF_002288905.1 Enhydra lutris kenyoni | reverse complement strand
ATCAGAAAGGATGAATACCCAACTTTTGTAGCAACATGGATGGGACTGGGAGATATTTTGCTGAGTGAAATAAATGAAGCAGAGAGAGTCAATTATCATATGGTTTCACTTATTTGTGGAGCATAACAAATAACATGGAGGACAGGGGAGATGGAGAGGAGAAGGGAGTTGAGGGAAATTGGAAGGGGAGGTGAACCATGAGAGACTGTGGACTCTGAAGAACAACTTGAGGGTTTTGAAGGGGTGGGGGGTGGTAGTTGGGGGAGCCAGGTGGTGGGTATTAAGGAGGGCACGTATTGCATGGAGCACTGTGTGTGGTGCAAAAACAATGAATACTGTTAAGCTGAAAAGAAATAAAAAATAATCCTTTTATAGTATTAAGACAGAGCTAAGTCAAATTAAATAAAAGTATAATTATTTAAAAAAATAAAGTATTCTGGGGAAAGCTTGCTTCTGCTCCATCGTAACTGGGGCCTTATTTGTGTGGCTTGAGTGGTTGGGGATTAGATGACTTGCTGGGTCATATGTCTGGGGCCCTTGATTCTGGCTAAGTTTTTTGTTTATGTGATATCTTTTGGGGTTGGAATGCCCAAGATGGCATCTTCATTCACTATCTGGGATCTGGGCCGGGCTGGTCTATCTGGAAAAGCTAGGGCTGGTTTTCTCTCTTTCTCTGTATATGTCTCTATGAAGCAATTCCATGTGGTTTAGGATTTTTCATAACCTGCATATCTCAAAGTAGATGAAATTCTTACCTAATGACTGGCTTCACCTAGAGTGAACATTCCAAGAGGTTTGGGTAGAACTATCCAAGTCTTCCTATGACATTGCCTCAGAAGTGTAGAAATCCCTTTTCTATTGTATCTTTTGATGAAATAAGTCACTAGGTCAGCCCAAATTAAAAAAGAGGACAACAGACTTTATCTTTTAATGGGAGGAGTAGCAAAGATTTTATGGTTATAGTTCATGGGCTATATTGCACATGATGAAAAAGTCTTATGATGATAATTTTTTAATTAAAAATTAAACCTCTCCTTTTGTTGTCTGAGGTACAGTTCTCTCTGGATGAGAATAAAAAAGGGAGAGCATACAGTTTGAAGTTCTTTGGATTCAACCTGATTTTTAAGGTAATGTGTTAAGGATTTTTTTTTCATTATGTAATAGTTTTCCCATAGCAGACTATTAGTAGCATTAATAGCTATTTACTGAGGAACTATAATTGCTAGACACTGCTTATGCTTTATTTATTTGATCTCAAGTCCTGTGCAAGATAGGTATTATTATTCTCATATTGCAGATGAAGACATTTAAGCTGAGGCAAATTAAGTCATTTTCTCAGAGTTATAGTAATAAAGAATAGATTTGAACAAGGTTTGTAAGGTTGCTTTTGCTATTCCCACTATACTCTGTTATGTTTAGTGAAAATAGTTTCAGATATCATTATGGAGAGGTAGTAAAAATTCAGTGAACCAAGATGCTTAAATGATGTTTGATGATTTTTGAGCGAACTATTTTAGGTGCCATTTTGGGTGCCATTTCAGTTTTGCTTTGGAGTTAGTCTAGAATATTGTTGTTTTAATCATTAATAAAAAGAGTAATTTTTAATCAAGAAGTGAACACAATTAAAGTGTGATAAGATATTTAAGTTTTTTTGCCCACCAGAAGGATGGGTTAAAATGTTGAAATCATTGATGCAGAAAATGGAGATAAATATGCATGTCTCATGGAATCCACTGGAATTGGTTCTTTGATACATATACTTGTTTTGAATCTAAATGTGAAACTCTGATCAACTGAAATCAAAATTTTTCCATTTACATAGGCTTGACAGTTGGAAATTATTTTCCTCTCTTCCTTATGCTTATATCTAATTATGGAAATAAAAATGTGTGTATTTTGCAAGGTCTCATACTTCTGATTTCATTTTTTCCTGGTTCTGTCCAGATTTAGACCTTCCCCAGCTTTTCTGTTACTATTGCATCAGTGGATAATTTGCTTCTAGGCTTCCTCCAATTTTGAGTTACCTTACTCTGTTCTCTGAGTCACGGTCTAGCTCTGTTATTCCCAAGCATGCTACTTCATGTATCTGAAAATTCATCTTTTTATTTATTAAATCTCACCTTCTAGTATTGTTGTAAGAGATAAAATTATATATACAAGTAACTTTTCGCTTGTTGCCTGTATAGCTATAGTTAAAGATGAATTTTTTGGCTTCACTGATGGAGCTAATATCAGGTTTATTTCTCAAAATGAATGAACAGGGAGAACACAGAATGAGCAAGCAACAGAAAGGCTTACAATATATGAGTAAAACCAAATCAAACAGGTTTTTCATATACAGATTCATAGGTTATGCATTATAAAAACCGAGGGGACACCATTTATGTAAATAATAAAGTGAACGATACTTCTAGATATATGCAGTGCATAGCTCGTACAACTGTACATGTAGGCCCTGAAAGCAAGTTTCAGTGTGATCTTCTATTTTACATAGACCCATTAGGGAAAAGAGAAGAGGATAATGAGCTCAGGGGAGCGGCAGCCCAGGAAAAAAATCTCACTTGATTGTGGTGAATAATTCTTTTAATGTACTGTTGGATTTGATTTGCTAGTATCTTGAGAATTTTTGCATCTGTGTTCATCAGGGATATTGGCCTGTAATTCTCCTTTTTAGTGGGTTCTTTGTCTGGTTTTGGAATTAAGGTGATGCTGGCCTCATAGAAGTAAAAGGAGTTTAGAGTTTTCTTCCGTTTTCTATTTTTTGGAACAAGTTGAAAAGAATTGGTATTAACTTTTCTTTAAATGTCTGGTAGAATTCCCCTGTGAAGCCACCTGGCCCAGGACTTTTGCCTCTTGAGAGATTTTCGATTTCTGATTCAATTTCTTTGCTGGTTATGTGTCTACTCAAATTTTCTATTTCTTCCTGTTTCAGCTTTTGTAGTTTGTATGTTTCTGGGAATTTATCTATTTCTTCCAGATTGCCCAATTTGTTGGCATATAGTTTTTCATAATCATTTCTTATAATTGCTTGTATTTCTGTGGTGTTTGTTGTGATCTTTCCTCTCTCATTTGTGATTTTATTTATTTGTGTCCTTTTCTTTTTTTATAAGCCTGGCCAGGGGTTTATCAATTTTAATTCTTTCAAGGAACCAGCTCTTAGTTTCTTTGATCTGTTCTTTTTGTTTGTTTGTTTCTGTATCGTTTATTTCTGCTCTAATTTTTATTATTTCCCTTCTTCTGCTGGCTTTAGGTATTGCTTGCTCTTCCTTTTCTAACTCCTTTAGGTATAAGGTTAGGTTGTGTATTTGAGACTTTTCTAACTTCTTGAGGTACACGTGTATTGTACTGTTCCTCCCTCTTAGACTGCCTTTACTGTGTCTCAAAGGTTTTAGACTGTCATGTTTTCATTTTTGTTTGCTTCCATGTGCTTTTTTAATTTCTTCTTTAATTTCCTGGTTAACCCATTAATTCTGTAGTAAGATGTTCTTTAACCTCCATGTATTTGTGGTCTTTCCAAATATTTTCTTGTAGTTGACTTCAAATTTCATAGCACTGTGGTCTGAGAATATGTGTGGTATGAGCTCAGTCTTTTTGTACTTGTTGAGGGTTGATTTGTGACCCAGTATGTGATCTATTCTGGAGAATGTCCCATGTACACTCAAAAAGAATGTATTTTCTGCTGCTTTAGGATGAAATGTTCTGAATATATCTGTTAAGTCCATCTGGTCCAGTGTGTCTGAATCAAAGTAATTTTAACCAAAAATTAAATTTAATCTTCATTTCTTAAATTCAGCTAAAACATTATTTTGTTGTTATTTTTAAAGGATTTATTTAGTTATGCAAAAATATATTTATAGCTTATACTGATAATGGCATCCAGATGTACTCCTGAGCAGGGAGCCAGATGCAGGGCTCAATCCCAGGACTCTGGGATCATGACCTGGGCTGAAGGCAGACACTTAACTGACTGAGCCACCCAGGTGCCCCAGGAAGATAGATAGATTTAATGTATTTAAATGTGTGAGTGTGTGTGTGTGTGTGTGTGTGTGTGTGTGTGTGTATTCATATGTATATAATATACATTATATATATGAATATGTGTACATGTGTGTATGTACATGCAGTTATTTCCATGCATCACAGATTCTTCTGGTCATAATTACCCTTTGCAAGCATGAAAAATTTTGGCTTGTTAAAATGATAGTAAATCATCTATCCTCTATTATTGAAGAGGTTAGACCTCTTTTTTTTTCAGGATTTTATTTATTTATTTGAGAAAGAGAGAGAGAGAGAGAGCGCATAAGCAGGGGAGAGGGAGGAGCAACTCCATGCTTAGCAGGGAGCCTGATGTGGAGCTCAGTCCTAGGACCCTAGGATCATGAAATAAGCCCAAGGCAGATGTTTAACCAACTGAGCCATCCAGGCACCCTGAGGTAAGGCCTCTTAACAACAAGTAAAACTTGAAACAGATTTTTAGGTTATGAAAAATACTATTAAAATGATCCACAAATATTCATACGCATGTATTGTGAAAATGCTTCTTAGTGGATGTAAATATAAATGATGAATAATAAAAGTATGATGAATATATCTGCAAAGAATTCTAATATTGAAAATGTACTCAGCACTGCTAACTATCAGGAATCCAGCTTTGATAAAGTAATAACTTCCAGTTTTGTTATGTACGATATGTAATTCAGCATAGTACTGGAAGTCCTAGCCACAGCAGTCAGATAACAAAAAGATGTAAAAGGCACCCAAATTGGTGAGGAAGAAGTAAAACCTTCACTATTGCAGATAACATGATCCTCTATGTAGAAAACCCAAAAAGACTGCAACATAAACAGTTCTAGAACTGATGAATGAATTCATTAAAGTTGCAGGATAGAAAACCAATGTACAGAAATCTGTTGCATTTCTGTACACCAATAATGAAGCAACAGAAAGAGAAGTTAAGGAATCAATCCCATTTATAATTGCACAAAAGCAATCAGATACCTAGGGATAAACTTAACCAAAGAGGTGAAACACCTGTACTCTGAAAACTATCAAACATTAATTAATGAAAGAAATTGAAGATGACACAAAGCAATGGAAAAAGTTTCCATGCTCATGGATTTGAAGAACAAATATTGTTAAAATGTCTATCTACCCAAAGCAATTGACATGTTTAATGCAATCCCTATCAAACTACCAGCAGGATTTTTCACAGAGCTGGAACAAACAGTCCTAAAGTTTGTATGGAACCACAAAGGATCCCAAATAGCCAGATTAACCTTGAAAAAGAAAAACAAAGCTGGAGGCATCACAATTCCAGACTTCAAGTTATATTGCAAAGCTGTAGTGATCAAGACAGTATTATAACGGCACAAAACTCAACCCATAGATCAATGGAACAGAATTGAAAACCCAGAATTGAACCCCTAACTATGTGGTCAACTAACCTTTGATAAAGCAAGAAAAAAAATAATCAATTTAAAAAATTGGCAGAAGACATGAATAGACATTTTTCCAAAGAAAACAACAAATGGCTAAGGGATACATGAAAAGATGCTCAACATTACTTATCATCTGGGACATACAAATCAAATCTACAAGGAGATATCACTACACACTTGTCAGAATGGTTAAAATCAACAACACAAGATACAATAGGTGTTGGCAAGGATGTGGAAAAGGGGAACCTTCTTGCATTGTTGGTGGGAATGCACACTGGTGAGGTCACTATGAAAAAGAACATGGGAGTTCCTCAAAATGTTAAAATAGAACTACCCTATGATCCAGCAATTATACTACTAGATATTTATCCAAAGAATACAAAAACATACACCTATATCTTTATAGTAGCATTGCCTACAATAGCCAAATTATGGAAACAGCCCAAGTGTCCATTGTCTGATGAATGGATAAAGAAGAAGTGGTATGTATATGCAATGAAGTATTACTCAGCCATAAAAAAGAATGAAATCTTGCCATTTGCAGCTACATGGATGGAGATAGAATATTATGCTAAGTGAGATAAGTCACTCAGAGAAAAACACATACTATATGATTTCACTCATATGTGGAATTTAAGAAACAGATGAACAAAGGGGAAAAAGAGAGAGAGAGAGAGAGAGAGGTAAACCAAGAAAGAGTCTCTTAAATATAGAGAACAAACTGATGGTTACCAGAGGGGAGATTGGTGGCAGGGCGGGGGGAGAGCAGTGAGTGAAATAGGTGTTGGGGAGTAAGCAGTGCACTTCTTGTGGTGAGCACTGGATGAATCAGTATATTGGACACCTGAAGCTAATATTATACTGTATATTAACTAACTGGAATTTTAATAAAAACTTTAAGAAAAGGAGGTAAAAGTGATTAGAAAGATATAATGATTTAAGATTATTGTTTTTTAAATCTAGTATATTTTGAGGATTGCTATAGAGGAAGAGGCTGTTAAATATTTTGAAAATTTATGAAGTGTATTTTCATTAGCTTATCAGCTGAAATATGGTATTATCCCCATAGCTGCTCATCTTTAACATTTTTCTTAAGTGCCAAATTCTCACTGTTGAAATTGTTTCTGAAGCTAACTTTTTTCTTTATCTTTTAGATTCTACTGAAATTAATTATGGTGGTTTACCACTAGGCACTTCAAGGTGTATTAAGTTATTTAGTCCTCCATAATAAATTTAAGAGGGACTATAGCACAGTTTAAGCATGGACATGTGTTTTAAAAAGCAGTTAGCTGTCCAAATCAATTTACAAAAAAATCCCAATTTTAACCATTTCTCATAAAAAAAATTCAAGGGAACTTAGTTCCTTTAAAAATGAACATTCTTTAAAGCTCCATCCCCTACCCAATTTTCTTTTACTCCACAGTATTGCAGAATTTCTCACACAGAAATCTCCAGTTATACCCAGTACTATTACCTTGGCTTTTTCCTTACTCTTTACTACAGATCTTACAGTATTTTCTTATGAAGATATTCTTCATGCCTGTCCTCCCAAGCATCTCATTTATATTTCAGAAAGAAAAATAGGATAAACTGGATCAGAAATGACACCATTTTGGGGGCAAGTTTGGAAGTGGGAACACTTCCAGATTAATTTTTTTCATGTCCTATAAAGTGTTATGATGATTTTATACTATATTTTGGCCTTATCTGCTACATTTTAACTTCATTGAGGGCAAAGATTATGAATTTATAACTTTGTAGCTGCCACCTCATCTAGTCATGGAGGAAATGGCTAATTATTTAGAAATGACAAAGATGTACGCTCCTTCCAGACTTTCCATCCCTAAGAACAGAGGTTTTTGGCAAACTAAGACCAGTAGGACGGACATCTATTTTCTAAATTCAGTATTACTGCAGTACAGCCAAGCCCACTGAATTAGTGCATGACTGATTTCAAAGGCAAAGTTGATTAGTTGCAACAGAGACCAGAAGGCTGGCAAGCCTAAAATATTTTCTATTTGGCCTTTAAGAAAAGTTTGCCAACATCTGCCTTGGAAAACAAATTCTAAACTCCCCAGGTTGTTTTTAAAAATATTTGTTAAATTTGTCCAGTATATCATTCCTCCTTACTGTTTTGAAGGTAATCTCTACTTTAACATGGTCATTGCAATGAGAAGACCCCAGCTCATGCTTGATCAAAGCTTCTCACCTAGAAGATTGAAAATACAGCAAAACACTGCACTGATGAAAAATGTCTAGGATTATTTCATAGCAGTTATGATAGTAGTAACTTGCCTTTTGGTCAATAACATTCTGGCCATAGTAGGAAGCCAAAGCAGGAAGGCCAAAGTAGGAAGAGCCATGGGAAGGCTCTCTAACTTCTTGTTCTGTCATCTGCCAAAATGTTCTGGTTTTTCTCAAGCTCCACAGCAGTACTTTGAACCCTGATATTCTTCCCCAAGTTCCCTTGAAGCCAAGGACAGACAGATTTGGTACTCATTATTTGCTACCAGAAGCATCTTCACATATATACTTGGTATAAAAATACTAATTTGATACCTGCTCATAGCCATTGTTCAGGGCTGTACACAACTCTGGGAAGAGCCGTTCACATTGATATCATTATGAATGGCACTTTTTAGAGTTGTGCAGTGCCTTACCTTTATTAGCTGTAAAAGACTGCCTTGTATCTGCTTTTCTTTCCAGCTCTTCTTCAGTTGTCTTCCATCCATGCTCTACAACTGAGTCAATTCCAACTACTTGTACTATCCATGCAGGCCGTGGTATGACTTATTCTTTTTGTGATCACTTTCTTCTCATTGCAAATGCAGACTCTTCATAGTTTGTTCATCTGACAAAGTCCTACCTCCTTTAATGCTCTTCTCAGATACCACTCTGCTGTAAAACTTTTCCTGTCACATCATTTTCCTGCCCCTCACCCTAGGCATTCATAGTAAATGACTTTATCAAATGTACGCATAACACTTTGTGTACATTTCTATCAAGTCATCTCATGATGGATTTATGTTCATCTATATTAACCTGCATGCACTTTGAGCAAACGAGTTTGTCTAATTGTGGCCTAGTAGAGCAGACCCTAGCATATTGCAGATGTTTAAATGGCTATCCCTTTGTGGACTCTTGATTGTATTCTTTAACACTCATAATTCCCCGAATGAGTCAAATTATTTAATACTTTTGAGTTTTCAGTGTCCCATTATCACATATATCCAAATGCAGCAATAGCTACTTCTTGCTACCATTTACCCATGTCAAGTAAAAAAATCCCAACTTAGTAAGGACAGACTTTATTTAAAAAGATAATTGCAAGGAGGGGTCTATTGCAATAGAGGGAGAAGACTTTGGCAAAGCTGGAACCTTGTGATGGTAAGATCTGCAAGTCTCTCAAAGGTTAGGCAAAAAGGGCTTTTCTTTTATTGGGAGGAATAAACAAAGTTAGAAAGAATAGGATGTGGGAAATGGGACAAAAGTGTGGCCTGACTGGATAGTAGATAAGAGAATATTTTATCCAGCCTGTTATCAGGAGAGATTATATGTTGACTGAAGCTGACAGTGAGTCACAGTTCTGGAGCCTGGAGAAATAAGTGAAATCTAAACTAAAGTTTGATTAACATTTTGTCTGCTGTTGGTTAGTGGGAACAACAGTTCAGCTGGTAATTTAGGAGGCAAAAAAAAAAAAAAGGAATTTGGAGGATCACTGTCTGGCCTTGCTATAGATAAACAAGAGGAGGCATCTGTGAGTCTTATTAATAAGTCAAACAGGGAAGGGTGGTTCTTTGCAATAAGCTGTTTCCAGAGCACATAGGACAGAGGGATATTTTAACTTTTGCTGGTTTCCGGGGTTACAGGGCTCAGGTAAAATTCAACATTGTCACCAAAGATAATGTTTTCAGTATCGAAGGGCAAAATTAGATCTACGTAAAATTTTTTTCCTTTTCCAGTAGTCATCACAAAGCTAGTAATGTGTCCACTTACTAAATTCAGTATTTTTTATCTTAGAAAGTTGCCCAAATTAAATAAGTCAAGGACATTTTTATAAAAAGCAAAATACTGCTTTCCTGTGTAAATCAGAGTGTGTGCTGAGTTATCACAGAATTATCAAATTCCTTTCAAGCTAAAGTCACCTTCATTCACTTGATAAGACTGTAGAGGGCACAATGATACTGGAACAAAGCGTGCAGGAAAGACTGAGAACTTTAGTCTTGAATAAAAAAGACTGAGAACACACCTAGGCAATAACCTGAATGTGGGCTGTCAGTGATTCATAGCTGCCTTTCAGAACACATATTTTTTTAATCTTTTTAAAAGAAACTTTTCTTATTTGCCACTCTTTCTTTTTAATTAATCCTAATTGCTTTTCATGTGGGAAATGTGTTTGAAGAGGTAGAATTATAAATGAATCCAGCATTATTGTTACATTCCCCTGCACTAAGATGTCATTGTAAGGCTAAGGCAAGGAAGTAAAAGATAAGAGATTGAAAAGACTGCTGGGAAAATGAGCAAGCGTGTAAAAAAAAAAAAGAAAACAAACAAACAAACAAAAAAAACAAGCAACAGGTTTCTGTTACTCTCCTGGAAGTAGCATATATTAGTGGAAAGACCAGGAATTAGTTGGGATATCCATAAGCTATTATCAGCTCATTTGTGGTTTCAAAATCCTTTATTATTCTTGATGCCATTTACAACCAAAATGAAGGCTGGCCATTTTGCTAATAGTTTGTTCCTTCCCTTGTGCTATCATATGTGTTAAACGAGTGGCATATATGCACTGTTTACCTTTTCTCCTCACCCTGCTTTCATTTACATGCCACTGTTTTTATTTTCATCAGTAATGACTACATAATTCCCCAATTCACAGGTTTTTCTTTTGTCTCTTTTATTTTAAAATCTCAGCTGTCTTTGGCAATTTGCTGTCCACAGTTGCCTATCTTTTTCCTTGAACTGTGACTGTATAATACCTTGTTATTCTTCTTACACATTTGAGGAATCAGTTTACCTTGAGTGCTTCTTTTTGATTCTTCCCATTATATTATTTTGGGAATTCTGCAAACTTCTGTATTTTGCCTGCTGGTTCTCCTTCTCTATCAGAGTATTGATTCTATTTTATGGTTCCAACTAAAACTTGCCACTGGATTGGATATTACCTCAATGGTAAATGGTTCTGGTATTTATATAGTTTACTCTCACTAAACCTTCAGTTTTATATTGCTCACTGTCTTGTAAATATTTACAAATAGATGTTTTGCTTTTCTTTTAAAGAGAGCTATTCAAAATCATTTTTTTTCTCCAAAACTCATCCCCCTTTCTGATTTTTCATCTTTCTACCTCTGTCGTAATCTTTATATAGAAAAAATTAATTGAATATTTTTTTAACTTATTCTTTGCTCTGCAGGTTCATTGCTACCCTCCTAGGCCATGCCCTTAAGTCCAGGTAGCTACTCTATTCTGAGTTCATTAGAATGTTCAAGAGGGCAGACTTTTTTATATTTAAGTATAAATTAACATGCAGTATTATATTAGTTTCCGGTATACAATATAGCTCCTCATCACAGTAAGTGCTCATCACAATATATACTCTTATCACAATGGTGTACTTAGTACTCATCTACTTGACCCATCCCCCTACCAACCTTCCATCTGGCAACCTCCAGTTTATTCTCTATATTTAAGAGTCTGCTTTTTTGTTTTTCTCTTTTTTCTTTGTTCATTTGTTTTGCTTCTTAAATTCCATATATGGATGACTGACTTATTTCACTTAGCATTATTGTTACTATATATATAAAATTGCTATAACAATACTGTAGCAATATTGTTAGCAATATTGTTGCTAATGGTAAGATTTCCTCTTTTTTTTAACAGCTGAGTAGTATTTCATTGTATACGTACACACACACACACACACACACACATATATATCATATACCATATCCTCTTTATCTATTCATCTATGGATGGACACTTGGGTTTCTTCCATCTTCCATAATTTGACTACTGTAAATCATGGTGCATTTATCTTTTTGAATTAGTGTTTCTACCCAAAGAAAACCTTTGGGTAACTTCCCAGTAGTAGAATTGTATGGATTGTGTGGTAATTCTTCTCTTTTTAAAATTTTCATTATGCTCAGTTAGCCAACATATAGTACATCATAAGTTTTTGTTGTAGTGTTCAATGAGATTTTTTTGATGATTCTATTTTTAATTTTTTTTGAGGAACCTCCATACTGTTTTCCACAGTGACTGCATCAGTTTGTATTCCCATCGGTAGTGCACAAGGATTTCTTTTTCTCCACATCTTCACCAAAGTTTGTTATTTCTTGTCTTTTTGATTTTAGTCATTCTTAGAGGTATAAGGTGATATCTAATTCCTGTTTTGATTTGCATTTTCCTGATGATTAGTAATGTTGAGCATCTTTTCATGTGTCTGTTATCGATCCATATGTCTTCTTTGGAAAAATGTCTATTCATGTCTTCTGACCATTTTTAAATTGCATTATTTGTTTTTTTTGGTGTTGAGCTGTGTAACTATATATTTTGGATATTAACTCCCTATTGGGTGTATCATTTGCAAATACCTTCTCCCATTCAGTAGGTTGCCCTTTTGTTTTGTTAATTTTGTTGTTGTTGTTGTGCACAAACTTTATCTTCTGGTGTAGCCCCAGTAGTTTATTTTTGATTTTGTTTCTCTTGCCAGAGTTGACAAATCTAGAAAAATGTTTCTGTGGCTAATGTCAAAGGACTTACTGCCTATGTTCTTCTAGGAATTTTATGGTTTCAAGTCTCAAATTTAGGTATTTATTTATTTACTTATTTATTTTAAGGATTTTATTTATTTGACAGAGAGAGAGAGGGAGAGGGAGAGAGCATGAGCACGAGTTGGGGACCAGCAGAGGGAGAGGGAGAAGCAGACTCCCTGCTGAGCAGGGACCCCCCCCCCCCAATGTAGGGCGAGATCTTAGGACCCAGAGATCATAACCTGAGCTGAAGGCAGATGCTTAACTGACCGAGCAACCTAGGCGCCTCTCAAATTTAGGTGTTTAATCCATTCTGAACTTATGTTTGTGCATGGTGTTAGAAAGTGGTCCACTGTCATTCCTTTGCATGTAGCTCTCCAATTTTCCCAGCACCATTTGTTGAAGAGACTGTCTTTTTCCCATTGGATATTGTTGCCTCTTTTGTTGTAGACTAATTGACCTTAAAGCATGAGTTTATTTCTCGACTTTCTATTCTTTTCCATAATCTATATGTCTATTTTTGTGCCAGTACCATACTGTTTTGATTACTACAATTTTGTAGTATATCTTGGAATCTGGCATTGTTGTACCTCTAGCTTTGATCTTCTTTTTTAAGATATCTGTGGCTATTCAGGGTCTTTTGTGTATTCATACAAATTTTATGATTATTGTTTTAATTCTGTGAAAAATCCATTGTTATTTTGATAGAGATGGGATTAAGTATGCAGATTTCTTTGGGTAGTATGGACATTTAAACAGTATTGTTTCTTCAAATCCATGAGAATGGGATATCTTTCCATTTGTTTGTGTCATCTTCAATTTCTTTCATAGATATTTTATAGTTTTTGAAGTCCAAATCTTTCATCTTCTTGGTTAAGTTTATTCCTTGGTATTAGAAACTTTTTTTTAAGATTTTATTTATTTGTCAGAGAGAATGAGAGAGAATGAGAGAGTGAGAGCAAGCAGAAGGTGCAGCAGGCAGAGGGTCAATTAGGCTCCCTGCAGAGCAAGGAGTTGAATATGGGACTCATTCCCAGAACCCTGGGATCATGACCTGAGTCAAAGGCAGACACTTAACTGACTGAGCTACCCAGGCATCCCAGAAACTTTTTAAAAATGATTTCATTTATTTATGAGAGGGAGAGAGAGAGAGGGTGTGGGGAGGAGCCGAGGGAGAGGAGCAAGCAAACTTCATGCTGAGCATGGATCCCTAGACGGGGCTTGATCTCAGGACCCTGAGATCATGACCTGAGCCCAAACCAAGAGTTAGACACTTAACCAGCTAAGCCACCCAGGCCCCTCACCACCCCAGGTATTTTATTATCATTTTTTGTGCAATTGTGGATGGGATTATTTTCTTAATTTCCCATTAAGGAAATTAATGCTACTTTATTATTAGTACATAATAATGCAATAGATTTCTGTATATTAATTTTGTATCCTGTAATTATACTGAATTCATTTTTCATTTCTAATTTTGGGGGAGTCTTTAGGGTTTTCTCTGTAGAGTATCATGTCTTCTGTAAATAGTCAAAGTTTTGTTTTTTCTTACCAATTCGGGTAACTTTTGTTTCTTTTTCTTTTTCTTTTTTTTTCTTTTTTCAAAATTATTTTTTATTTTTTAGTATTTACTTAAAATTGTTTCTTTTTCTTGTTTGATTCCCATGGTTAGAACTTCTAGTACTATGTTGAATAAAAGTGCTGAGAATGGACATCCTTGTCTTGTTACTGATCTTAGAGGAATAGTCCTCAGTTTTTTTACCACTGAGTATGTTAGTTGTGGCTTTTTCATATATGGCCTTTATTATGTTGAGATAAGTTCCCTGTAAACTTACTTTGTTGAGGTTTTTTTTTCATGAATAGATGTTGTATTTTGTCAAATGCTTTTTCTGCATCTATTGAGAGGATCATACAGTTTTTAACCTTTCTCTTGTTAATGTGATGTATCATGTTTATTGATTTGCAAAAATGAACCACCCTTGCATCCCAAAATAAATCCCACTTGATCTTACTTTAATGGTTTTTTAAATGTATTGTTGGATTCAGTTTACTAATATTTTATTAAGGATTTTTACACCTATGTTCATCAGAGACATGGCCTCTAGTTTTCTTTATTTGTAGTTTCTTTATCTAGTTTTGGTGTCAGGGTAATGCTGCCATCATAGAATGCATTTGGACTCTTTCCTTCAAGAGGGTAGACTTCTGTATGCTTTGTTCATTAATGTAGTCTGAGCACAAAGGATGGTGACTAGTTCAATGAATATTTGTTACATGAATGAGTCCAAATATTCAAACTTAGACTCTGCTGTTATTTAACTTATTTTACATTCATTACCAGGTGAATATTTTTATTTATTTATTTATTTGACATACAGAGATCACAAGTAGGCAGAGAGGCAGGCAGAGACAGGTGAATATTTTTTAATGCCAGTTTTATTGCTGCTTTTCTGATTAGAAATTCCATCTAGTATACTTTGTGTCTTTTGTGTAGCTTTCAAGATTGCCCATTATCCTGTCCTAAGAGGTCTTAAAAAGTGAATTAATGTTTTGTATAAGAGTGAGCACCCTGGAGTTAAGTAGTCTGAATTTGATTATGGTTTCTTAATTTGCTAATTGGGACAGTTATTTAGTTTTTCTGTGCCTTGATTTCTACATTTGTAAAATGAAGATAATGATAATTGGATTGATTTTAGGGTAAAATGATTTAGTGGCTCTTAAGCACTCAAACAGTGCCCAGTATTTAATAAATGCTCAATATGAATTAGTTATTTTTATTACCTGTTAATCTCTACATTTCAAAATATTTTTTATGCAGAAGTCTGGTATCCAAATATTTAAAACAACATATCCCATTTTTCAAACAAAATTTTATGTATAATCCCAATAAATTTAAAAAATATAAAGTCAGTGGTACTTTGACTATTTATACCCTCCCCTCTTTGATAAACCTGTAAGTCTCCTTGACACAATCCCCAAATTCCAAGTACTCTAATTTAAAATTATTGGTCTAAGTAACTCTTGAAAGTTTGAGTAAATCATATCTAAAACCATCAGATTGTAAAGACAGCAGGCATTTTAGTTATTCATCTACTTATTTGCCTGTCTCAAGTGAGGTTATTCTAGCACAAGGGAGTTGTGTGTGTGTGTGTGTGTGTGTGTGTATGTATACACACACACACACACACATATATATGATTTTATTTATTTATTTGAGAGAGAGTGAAAGCGAGAGAGATCACAGAGCTCTGGAGAGGAAGAAGTAGACTCACCGCTGAGCAGAGAGCACAATGTGGGGCTTTATCCCAGAACCCTGGGGTCATGGCTGTCGCTTAACCAACTGAGCCACCCAGATGCCCCAAGCGAGTTATATTTTAAAAGATTATCCACCAAAAAAAAAAAGATTATCCAGCACAGACAATTTATATCTCTTTTGTTAAATTAATATAGGTTAAAGGAATAAACCTCATTTTTTCCATATTTTTTTCAGAAAAAAATGAGGGAGACATTTGAATTGGAAATCATATTTAAGGAATCAAAATATTGTGTTATTATAACTGTCATATACAGAATAATTTTCTTTTGAGTATTTGTGGATGATTTAAAACATTATTATTTTCTGAACTGAAGCTGAGATTTAAAGTATATTTTCTAAATAATAATACTGGTATTAATATTTGCTTTTCAACTCTAAGCCTAGTGAAACTTTTCACTTTACTGATATCACCATTCTAGCAATATATATATACATTTTAAGTTATAATATATATATAAGTATATATGTAAGTAATAATATATATATTATAAGTTAAGGATTATATATATATATATATAATCCTTAACTGGAAATTTTTAAGAAAAAATTCATTGGAATCATTAAATGAAAGATATGATCTAAAACTATCCTATCTTATTCTTGGAATCCCCAAATCATCAAATGACCATCTGACTAAGAGTCATGTACTCTTAAAAGTATGGAGGTTAACAAATTCATGAGCGATTTTAGTGCCTTTATTTTACAAATGAGAAGGATATGGGTTTGCTGAGCTAAACAATTTATCAAAAATAAATGATTAAATATTAGATATTAAGAAGTATTAAAATTTTGGTTCCCAATCTAATATCCAACATTTGGCATATTAATCATATAGTCCCAAATCAAAACATTTTTTTCCTGTGTTCCAAAAGGAACATACTGTTGTTTTAGAATCCAGATGACATAACAACTTAAAAACAACATAAAAGACAACTTTATTTTTTAAAATTTTTGTTCCAATTTAATTTGATTTTCATTTGTTTTTTGTTTCAGGTTTTTATTTAAATTCTAGTTAGTTAACACATGGTATAATACTGGTTTCAGAAATAGAATTTTGTGATTCATCAGTTACATATAACACCCAGTGCATATCACAATAAGGGCCCTCCTTAATCCCCATCACCTATTTAGCCCATCTGCTGCCCACTTTCCCTCCATCAACCCTCAGTTTGTTCTCTGTAGTTAACAATCATTATGGTTTGCCTCCCTCTCTTTATTTCTCTTTCCTTATGTCCATCTGATTTCACATATGAGTGAAATCATGTGGTATTTGTTTTTCTCTAACTTATTTCTTCTAACATAACACACTACAGTTTCGTCCACATCATTGCAAATGGCAAGAGTTTATTCTTTTTGATGGCTAAGTAGTATTCCTGTGTGTGTGTGTGTGTGTGTGTGTGTGTGTGTGTGTGTGTGTGTGCACTTTATCCATTCATCAGTTGATGGACATTTGGTCTCTTTCCATAATTTGGCTATTATTGATAGTGCTGCTGTAAACATTGGGGTGTATGTGCCCCTTCCATTCGGTATTTTTGTATCAATTGGATAAATACCCAGTAGTACAATTGCTGGATTGTAGGGTAGTTTTATTTTTAACTTTTGGAGGAAACTCCATACTGTTTTCCAGAGTGGCTGCACCAGTTTGCATTCCCACAAACAGTGTAAAAGGGTACCCCTTTCTCTTCATCCTCACCAGCATCTATTGTTTTCTGAGTTAATTTTAGCCATTCTGACAGGTATGAGGTAGTATCTCACTGTGTTTTGATTTGTATTTTCCTGATGATGGGTGATGTTGAGCATTTTCCCACATGTCTGTTAGCCATTTGTATGTATTCTTTGCAGAAATTTCTGTTCATGTCTTCTTCCCATCTCTTCACTAGACTTTTTGTTTTATGGGTGTTGAGTTTGATAAGTTCTTTATAGATTTTGGGTACTTTGGCTCTTTATCTGATATGTTATTTGCAACTATCTTCTCCCATTCCATAGGTTGCCTTTTAGTTTTGTTGATTGTTTCCTTCGCCGTGTAGAAACTTTTTATCTTGATGAAATCTCAATAGTTTATTTTTGCTTTTGCTTCCTTTACCTCTAGAAACATGTCTACTAAAAAGTTGCTATGGCTGAGATCAGAGAGGTTGCTGCCTGTGTTCTCCTCCAGGATTTTGATGGATTTCTGTCTCACATTTAGGTCTTTCATTCATTTTGCATTTATATTTGTGTACGGTATAATAAAGTGGTCCAGTTTAATTCCTTTATTTTTTTTTTGCAGAATTTTTTGTTCAAATATTCTTTATTTTATTTTTTTTTTATAATTCATCAGTTGTGTATAATACCCAGTGCTCATCATATCATGTACCCTCCTTAATGCCTATCACCCAATTACTCCATCACCCCACCGACCTCCCTTCCAGCAACTCTCAGTTTGTTTCCTACAGTTACGAGTCTCTCATGGTTTTTCTCCCTCTCTGGTGACTTCCCTTTCAGTTTTCCCTCCCTTCCCCTATGATTCTCTGCACCATTTCTTATAGTCTCCATATGAGTGAAACAATATAATAATTGTCTTTCTCTGATTGAATTATTTTGCTCAGCATGATATCCTCCAGTTCCATCCACATCATTGTAAATTGTAAGTATTCATCCAGTTTCATTCTTCTGCATGTTGCTGTCTAGTTTTCCCAACACCATTTGTTGAAGAGACTGTCTTTTTCCCATTGGATAGTCTTTCCTGCTTTGTTGAAGATTAGTTGACTAAAGAGTTGTGGGTCCATTTCTGGGTTCTCTGTTCTGTTCCATTGATCTGTGTGTCTGTTTTTGTGCCAGTACCATACTATCTTGATGATTACAGCTTTGTCATACAGCTTGAAGTCCAGAATTGTGATGCCTTTAGTTTTGTTTGGTTTTTCAACATTACTTTGGTTATTCAGGGTCTTTTGAGGTTCCATACAAATTTTATGGTTGTTTCTTCTAGCTCTGTGAAAAATGTCGATGGTATTTTGATAGGGATTGCAATGAATGTATAGATTGCTTTGGGTAGTATAGACATTTTAACAATATTTGTTCTTCTAATCCATGAGCATGAAATGTTTTCTATTTTTTTTGTGTCTTCTTCAATTTCTTTTGTAAGTATTCTGTTGTTTTCAGAGTACAGATCTCTTACCTCTTTGGTTAGGTTTTTCCTAGGTATCTTATGGGTTTTGGTACAATTGTAAATGCAGTCAATTCCATGATTTCTCTTTCTGCTGCTTCATTATTGGTGTATAGAAATGCAACATGCTTCTGTATGTTGATTTTATATCCTGTGACTTTGCTGAATTCCTGTATCAGTTCTAGCAATTTTTTGGTAGTCTTTCAGGTATTCTACATAGAGTATCTTGTCCTCCGTGAAGAGTGAAAATTTGACTTCTCCCTTGCCAATTTAGATGCCTTTTATTTCTTTTTGTTGTCTAATTGGTGAGGCTAGGACTTCCAATACTGTGTTGAACAACAGTGGTGAGAATGGACATCCCTGTTGTATTCCTGACCTTAGGGGAAAAGCTGTCCATTTTCCCCCATTGAGGATGATAATAGCTGTGGGTCTTTCATATATGGCCTTTATGATGTTGAAGTATGTTCCTTCTTCCCTACTTCCTTGAGGGTTTTTATCAAGAAACGATGCTATATTTGTCAAATGCTTTTTGTGCATCTGTTCAGAGGATCATATTGTACTTGTCCTTTCTTTTATTAATGTGATGTATCAAACTGATTACAGATATTGAACCATTCCTACAGTCCAGCAATAAGTCCTGCTTGGTTATGGTGAATAATCCTTTGAATGTACTGTTGGACTCGATTTGTTGAGAAATTTTGCTTGTTGAGAAATTTGCATCCATGTTCATAGGGATATTGGCCTGTAGGTCTCCTTTTTAGTGGGGTCTTTGTCTGGTTTTGGAATCAAGGTAATGCTGGCCTTATAGAATGAGTTTGGAAGTTTTCCTTCCATTTCTGTTTTTTGGAACATCTTTGGAACAATAGGTATTAATTCTTCTTTAAATGTTTAGTAGAATTCTCCTGGGAAGCCATCTGGCCCTGGACTCTTATTTGTTGGGAGTTTTTGATTACTGATTTAATTTCTTTGCTGGTTGTGGATCTGCTCAGGTTTTCTATTTCTTCCTGTTTCAGTTTTGGTCATTTATATGTTTCTAGGAATTTACCCATTTCTCCCAGATGGCCCAATTTGTTGGCATATGATTGCTGATACTATTCTCTTATAATTTTGTTTCTTTGGTGTTGGTTGGGATCTCACCTCTAACATTTATGATTTATTTATTTGGATTCTGTCTTTAAAAAAAGATTTTGTTTTATTATTTATTTGTCAGAGAGAGAGAACAAGAGAGCATGAGCACAAGCAGGGGGAGCAGCAGGCAGAGGGAGAAGCAGGATCCCTGCTTAGCAAGGATCCCAGTGTGGGACTTGATCCCAGGACCCTGAGATCATGACCTGAGCTGAAGGCAGACACTTAACCAACTGAAACACCCAGGTGCCCCATTTCTTTTTTCTTCTTGGTAAGTCTGGCTAGGGGTTTATCAATCTTGTTAATTTTCTTTCAAAGAATGAGCTCTTAGTTTCATTGATCCGTTTTTTTGATCAGTTGTTTTTTTGATTTCTATATCATTTATTTCTGCTCTAATCTTTATCATTTCCCTTCTTCTGCTAGTTTTAGGCTTTATTTGCTGTTATTTTTCCAGCTCATTTAGGTTTAAGTTGAGGTTGTATATTTGAGATTTTTCTTACTTCTTGATGTAGGCCTCTGTTGCTATATACTTACCTCTTATGACACCTTTGCTGTGTCCCAAAGGTTTTGGACTGTCATGTTTTCATTTTCACTTGTTTCCATGTATTTTTTAATTTCCTCTTTAATTTCCTCATTAACCCATTCTTTGTTTAGTAGGATGTTCTTTTTTACTTACCCTCTTAATTCTTAAAAGATTTTATTTATTTATTTGACAGAGAGAGACACAGTGAGAGAGGGAACACAAGCAGGGGGAGTGGGAGAGGGAGAAGTAGGCCTCCTACCAAGCAGGGAGTCTGATGCAGGGCTTGATCCCAGGACTCAGGGATCATGACCTGAGTTGAAGGCAGATGCCTAACGACTGAGCCACCCATGTACCCCTAGTAGGATATTATTTAAACTTGATTTATTTGTGGTCTTTCCAAAGTTTTTCTTGTAGTTGACTTCAAGTTTCATGGTTTTGTGGTCTGAAATATCCATGGTATGATCTCTGCCTTTTTGTACAGGTTGAGACCTGATTTGTGACCCAGTATGTCATCTTTTCTGGAGAATGTTCCATGTGCATTTGAAAAGAATATGTGTTCTGCTGCTTTTGGGTGAAATGCTCTGAATATAGCTGTTAAGTCCATCTGGTCCAGTGCGTCATTCAAAGCCATCATTTCCTTGTTGATTTTCTGCTTTGATGATCTGTCCATTGCTGTGAGTGGGGTGTTAAATTCCCTTGCTTTTATTGTATTATTCAAAATTCCAAATCTTAAAGGACCTAGCAAGGTATGGACCTGCTCCCCTTCCCCAGAGGAGGGCCTTGCAGTGCTGTGCCTGGTGCCATTCTGTCCCAGAAAAGGAGTCACACATTCCTGCAAGTGCCTGGAGTCTATGGTGAAGCACAGTGAAATGCTGTGACCAGGTTATCTGCCCTTTGCATGTGCCTCTGTCCTCTCCTGTTGAATGGCCACTCAGTGGCACCCACCAAGTTCCTTATCCTTGGAGAGACAATATACACTCTTCCAAATGTACTCCAGGAAGGGGAACATTCTCTCCCAGTGTGACCCAGGGGATCCCCACACCATGCTGTCTGCCATCCACTCCCAAGCCTTCATTCTTCCTCTTCCCATGAGCACCACTGCCTACCTGGCTTAACTACAGTAAATAGTGCAGATTTCTAAAACCTCAGAATTTGAGCTCCACTGTTTGCAGAAAAACTTGCCATAGTCAGTTCCACTTGATTCTCTAGTCAGTGGTCTTGAGTAAGTGTTTCTCTTGCCCCAAACGTACATGCTGATCTCACCACTGCCCCCCACCCCACCCTGTCTTCTCTCTTTAAAAGGGGCTCCTACCCCCTCTGTGTCCCTGTGGCTTTTCTCTCCCTCAGTTCATGTCTCTAAACCTCACAGCTGCCCAATTCTCTCCTTCTAATTGTGTAGATTGTTCTCTTCATCTTGAGATCTATTTTCTAGTTTTTCAAAATGTTTTGATGTTGATCCAGTTGTGTTCAAGGGCAAGACAAGTTTAGCATCTCCCTACTACTCTGCCATCTCAACTCCTCCTCCTGCATATACTACATTTTCTTTATCCATTTATCTATTAATGGATATTTAGGTTGTTTCCATATCAGGCTATTGTGAATAATGGTTCAATGAATACATAAGTGCAGATATCTCTTTGAGATCTTGATTTTAAATATTTAAAATATACCCAGAATTGGGATGCTGGATTGTGTGGCAATTCTATTTTTAATTTTTTGAAGATACTCCATACCATTTCCATAGCAGCTGCACCACTTTGCACTCCCACCAACAATGCACAAAAGTTCTAGTTTCTTGACATCCTCATCAGTTTCTTATCTTTTTTATTATAATAACCATTCTAACATGTTTGAGATGACATCTCATAGTGGTTTAGATTTACATTTCCCTGATGATTAGTGAGCTTGAGCACTTTTTAAATGTATCTGTTGGCCATTTGTGTGTCTGGAGAAACATCTATTCAAGTCCTTTGCCCATTTCAAAATCAGGCTATTGTTTTTTGGCTATTAAGCCATAAGAATTCCTTATATATTTTGAATTTATAATTTGTATAGGTTGCCTTTCCATTCTTTTTTTTTTCATTGCTGTGTGGAAGGTTTTCAGTTTGTTATAGTTCCACTCATCTATTTTTGCCTTTGTTGCCTGTGCTTATGGCTATCTAAGAATTCATGCCAAGATGAATGCCAAGGAGATTTTCCAATGTTTTCTTTTAGGAAAACCTATAGATTTTAGGTCTTATGTTTGTCTTTAATTCATTTTGAGTTTATTACTGTGTATGATCCCAGAAAGGGTCCCATTTTATTTTTTCACATGTAGATATCCCATTTTTCCCAATACCATCTGTAAATTCTGAGAAATATAGCCACCTTGCTGAAGGTATCCACTTTCTGATTTCAAAATATATTACAGAGTTACAGTATTCAAAACAGTATGGTACTGGCAAAAAATAGATTATTATTGAAGTTTTCTGTGATGATGTAGTGTCCATTAATGACCTCACTAGGGAAAATCACAAAGACCTGACATACATATCGGAGAGTGGAACAGAATAGAAAATCCAGAAATAAACCCACACATATATAGGCAATTAATCTTTGAATATAAAATGGGGAAAGGATAATCTCCCACTGCCTTTAGAAGCAACCATGCTGCCCTACAGATTTGGAGTACTCGAGACCTTCATACTTTTTAAGTGAGTTACTGCTCAATTTTCTCTAGTCAGTTCATTAATGAATAGTAAATCGCAGGAGACTCCAAGGATAATTTTTTTGAATTACTTTCTCATTTTTTGCTATGGGATACTTGAGTCTTACTCTGTATTGCCAAAGGGAGATTTATTGCCTTCAGTGCCAAATAGACTAGATACATGATGGCAGTTTTCCCTATTTCCTCAATGCTATGTTGTCTCTGATCTCTCCTGGTATTAATTTTTATATTAGAGCAACCATGACTTATTCTGGCTTAAGTAGGAAAAAAAACTGTTAAAAATATATTGGGCAGTTTATGGAATTTTTGGAAGAGTTCAAGAACTAGAATTACAGTTTAAAATCTTAACATTATGCCCAGGATTCACACTGTATAATTGGAAGCAACCTGCTGCTAGATTTGCTGGGCAGAGATACTGCAGCTGGAACTACAAATGTCAGTGATATCGGATGCTAAATACCATTATATGAATCACAAATAAGCTTCTTCTGGATGCTGAAAGTAGTTTCTGCTTCCCATTTCTGGAATAGATTTAACCATTGTATTCTCTTTGTAAGTAGCTTCCAGTCCAGTCTCAAGTAGATATAAATGGTGGAGGCAAGGTCATATGCTACCCCATAGCTTTAAAGAATGTTCAGAGATCAGGTAGCTGGCATTTTAAGTCTCTATGAGAGACAGGTTCTTCCTCATTAGATGCAGATTTCCATAACTTATATAGGGTGTTCACATGCTGGCTGAAAAAAAACAAGGATTGAGAACTATTGATTAGAGCTTATTCATGAATAACTCCCATATAAGTCATTGTTTTCTCTGTAATATTTTTATTTTAAATTTTTTTAAAGATTTTATTTATTTGACAGACAGAGATCACAAGTAGGCAGAGAGGCAGGCAGAGAGAGGAAGGGAAGCAGGATCTCCACTGAGCAGAGAGCCCAATGTGGGGCTCTATCCCAGGACCCTGAGATCATGACCTGAGCCGAAGGCAGAGGCTTTAACCCACTGAGCCACCCAGGTGCCCTTCTCTGTAATATTTTAGAAACAATAGTAAGGAAGTTATATATGTGTAATGCGAATGTGTGTAGTTTTATAATTTTTGGCTTTATATGAATTGGGCCTTTGATTTTTACTATTACTGCTTTAAATTCAGAATGGGGATTTTTTTGAGGTGTAAAGAAGAGAATGAAAACATTTTTTTTTCTGAATTAAACTAAATGAAACATGAACATGAAAATTAACATCATCTCTGACGCAGGAATTTCAAAATCATACTTCTTGATCAATGGTGTAGTCAGTTCTTGGCTTTATTAATTATTAATGGAAAATATGTATTCTAGACACTACTACAAGTAAATATTTTAGAATATGTACCGCTATTCCTGGTAGAGCAAAATTTTTTTATAATGTATAAGAACAGATTTTTTTTTTCCAGCAAAGCTTCTTATTGTGTATTCTGCCATATTATAATCAGTATTTAGTTAGTGTTAAGTGGAATCCCTGGGTTAGAATAGTAATTTGTTACAGAGTTAGTGGTAAGAAAATTATTATTCTTTTTTTTTTTAGTATAGTATTCTAATTAATTTTTTTAAAAGATTTTATTCATTTACTTGACAGAGAGAGAGGGAGAGGTAGACAGAGGGAGAGGGAGAAGCAGGCTCTCTATTGAGCAGGGAGCCTGACACAGGGCTTGATTCCAGGACCCCATAGGGCTCAATCCCAGGACCCTGGGATCACGATTGCAGCCAAAGGCAGACACTTAACCTACCGAGCCACCCAGGAGCCCCAGTATTCTAATTTATATGGAAGATATTTTTGAGGGACTGCTCATTTGGCTAATAAGTGAGTTAATTAAAAACAGGAAATTTGGGGTACCTGGCTGGCTCAGTTGATAGAGCATGTGACTCAACCTTGGGGTTCTGAGTTCAAGCCCCACACTGGGTATGGAACCTAAACCTAAAACAAAAACAAAAACAAAAAAAACAGAAGAAATTTATGAAGAGTGGTACCATGGTATCTTTAGTATCGGATGTAAATTCAAATTATTAATGATAATTTTCAAGAACCTACCACATCTAGGTGTATGGCTTTTACATTTTCTCTGGGAAGTCAATTTTCATCATTTAAAAAATAAAATACACTTAATGAAGTTTTTTTTTTTTATTAAAGATTTTATTTATTTAGGAGAGAGTGAGAGTGTGAGAGAGGGTGCATGAGCAGGTTGAGGGACAGAGGGAGAAGCAGACATTCAGCTGAGCAGGGAGCCTGATGTGCAGCTCAGTCCTGGGACTCCAGGGTCATGACCTGAGCTGAGGGCAGACGCTTAACCAATTGAGCCACCCAGGCATCCCCTTAACAAAGTTTTTAAGAGCAAAACAAATCTTAAGGGCCAGACTCCAAAAGACGAAAAACTTTCCAAGTAACTTAACTATGTTTCAGAAAAAAACTCAATAATATTTACAGAAAAAAAAATATTCATCACCACCACGAGGTAAAATTAATAATTTATGGCATCCAACCAAAGATTACCAGGGATGCAAAGAGACAGGAAAAGATGAGAATGATCACTTGAAAGTGACCCAGGACTGGGGCACCTGGGTGGTTCAGTCAGTTAAGTGTCTACCCTCAGCATCCAACCCTTCAGTTCACTGTCACTTTCAGAGAGCTTACAAGATGTCTCGGTATTATATAATAGTAACCTAGAGAAAAAGTAGGAGGGGGTTTTTGCTAACAGTAGCTAAAGTGAGACATGGCTTCCACTTTGGGGGTCTTCTTGGGTGAAACAGGCAAGAATGAGGATGAACCATAAACTCTTCCTATGCTAAAGTCACAGAGTAAACCCTTACCATACTATTAGAGACTACTGATACCAGAGGAACGAGATCAGGATCATATCCTGACAACCAATGAATAGCCAGTTATGCCATAATTTGAGAAGTAGAGTCTCCCCTTTTTCTTTTTGATTTATAAATTCAGGTTTGTAATCAAATAGAATAGGAATTTAGAGGAAAGCATGTGACTACTTGGTATTGTTGCCTTGAACAGATATGCCCCAAATAATACAACAGCCTAACAATAATAGTACAAGAAGTGTCTGTATATTTACTTAAGTGAATTCTTTTTTTTTTAAGTGACAAAATATTTATCTACTTCAACTTTCCAGGGAGCTTGAAAATCTCTCAATATCATCTAATTCAGTTTCAAAGTCCACCTTGGATGATAAGTAGCAAGTTTGGCCACTTAGAAAGCAGACCAAGGTCTAAAGGAGTAGATTGGGACTCAGATTCAGACTCTCAGCTCAGTACTCCTGCATACTGAGTATGCTGACATCATCTTCCCCACCTGACTGATTTAGCAAATAGGGAAAAGCCCTTCTGAATGGGGATTTTCTAATTTGTTGTGACCATGACTCACTTTGAAAGAAACCAATCAGTTTTCCCAGGCTTGGTGCTGAGCAAGTGGTGGAGCAAAAGCAAGCTGCCTTCTACTTGTTAGCCCAAGAATATGATCTGAATGTCCCTGCAGAGTTCAGCCAGTACCCCTGTGGGTAATTTTTCTCCATGGTGATGTTACTTCTCAAGTGTGACCAGCAGCCATTCTTGGAGATTGAGAACAAATCTCAGTATCAGGTGATCTGGCTTCTAGTCCTAGCCACAATACCTGGGTGACCTTGGACATGTTTACTTAATGTCTTTGCATTTTCATTTTCTCCTCTGAAAGGGAGGGAAAGTAACGCCTTTTAAGGATTAAATTATCTAAGACAAAAAGGTACCTCACACAGTTCCTAAAGCATGCTTGTGGAGTTGGGATCTGAATATAGGGCCAGCATTAATCCTATGTGGTGATAGACCTAGGAAAATCTCCTAGTCCCCTGAATCTCCCTCATAGCTGACCTGATTTCCACTGATACTTGGGGTGAGGAGGTGATTTTCAAGCTTTTTTTTTTTAATTTTTTAAATTTATTTGAGAGAGAGAGAGAGAGAGAGAGAGAGCGAGCATGAGCAAGGGCAGAGGGAGGGGAAGAAGCAGACTCCTCCTGAGCAAGGAGCCAACTCAGGATTCAGTCCTAGGGATCAAGCCCCATGACAGGCTTCCTGCTCAGTGGAGAGTCTGCTTCCCTCTCTCCTCTCCCCTACCCCTAGCTCCTGCTCTCTCTCTCTCTCATTCTCAAATAAATAAAATCTTAAATTTTTAAAAAAATTCTGCTTTTCTCATTAGAATTCTACAGTGCATTATTATCACCTCCTCAAGGATAAGTGCATATGGTTCTCTTCTATCTTTCCAATTTTATGCAGTAGACAAGATTTGCTTCCTTTCAACTTTCTTTCCTTTCTCATTTCCTCTAATTAGAAGAAACCCTAAAATTAATTGAGAAATTAGAAAGTTTCTGTTATTATAACATCAGATAAAGGCTATTAACATTTACAGGACAATTTTGATTGTAGATATTAACTGAGAGATCTAAAGATATTTCTAGAGGATCCTCAAGATACCGGACCTCTCCCATAGCCAGCCTACCTACATACCTAGCTTACTGATAAGAAAGATGAAAGGAACTTTTTGACTGATAGTCAAAATCTTGAAGGGTGGGAAGGGGACTTAAGAAACCAAGGTAGGGTGCCTGGGTGGCTCAGTGGGTTAGGCCGCTGCCTTCGGCTCAGGTAATGATCTCAGGGTCCTGGGATTGAGTCCCACATCGGGCTCTCTGCTCAGCAGGGAGCCTGCTTCCCTTCCTCTCTCTCTGCCTGCCTCTGCCTACTTGCGATCTCTCTCTGTCAAATAAATAAATAAAATCTTAAAAAAAAAAAAAGAAACCAAGGTAATGGCGGAAGAGGAAGAAAGTTAGGGAGAACCTATAGAAATGCACATGTAAGTGAAAACCTGAATGAACTTGAAATGGAAACTTTATCTGTGCTGTTCACTATTCTCTAGGTGTTTTGTATTGTGAAGTAGGGTTTTCTTCTAGTAATAAACCGACTTTCATGCTCTTCCATACATTGAAATCTATGTAAATAAAGATTTACATACTTCTGGCTTTGTCTAAGGTGGTTGTACTGTGGCAAAACATATGGCAGTGCTTCCGTCTAGAATAACATAAAAATCAGCCAGAAACTATTTCACCGTTCATCTCAACTATTTACCAGATTGTTGCTGAGGAAGAGGAGTCCTCACAGCTTCTGCAAATGATGAAATGAATACTTTTTTAAGCAGGAGGGTAATGTGAGAAAAGTAGTCATCTTGGCATGGAAGCACTGGCTGAGTGTAAAGTTTGTGAATGCACAGTTCAGCATGAATGCCCAGGATGATGCTTTCTTGTGAGTTTATTAGTTTCCCATAGGAAATTTTCACTAGATTATACTGGGCAAAGTATGAAACAGAAGGAAGTTAAGAGAAGATGGTTTGCACATCTGCATTATCCAAAATCATGACAAAAGGGAAATTAGATTATTTTCAAAGGAGAAGGAAAGGTCCCTGAAAGATATGGCAAAATTAGTAGGGGCTATGCAGTTGATTAAGTATTTGGTTCCAGGCACCTTGGAAATCTGTCTTGAAACTAGTGAAAAGACAGAAACTAGTGCAAAGACAGTATCTGAGAAGGAGAATATGTTGTTTAGGAATTCATGATTCTCTGCCATTCTCAAGTAATTCATTGAATAATTAATAGGATGGGCAAGGGAAATTGAATAAAGAAGCTTTATAGAAACTGATACAAATTATATAGTGGGCAATATATATTATGGTTGATTTAAGAGGTTTTCAAGGGTAGTTTTGATTTTACTTATGTAAAAATATATTTTCCACTGATTTAAGCATATAATATAATATATATAATATAATATAATATAATAAGTTTAAAGAGAAGTTATACATTATAACTAAAAAATTATCTTTTTCCACTGATTTAAGCATATAATATATATATATGTATATATATATAATATAATAATAAGTTTAAAGAGAAGTTATACATTATAACTAAAAAATTATCTTTTCCACAGTCAGGGGTGGGAGCTGTTCAAAAGGAGAATTCTAATTATAGAACCCTAGAGTTTGTGGAGATTTTCAGTATGATTGAAGCAGCAAAGAACAGTGGTTTATGGTGCCATAGTAGGAAATCTAATATCATGATATCATAATATAAAAGTTAATAGGCCTATTCAATTGAGATGATGTTTTATTTTATTTTTTTTAATTTTATTTTTTATAAACATATAATATCTTTTTATCCCCAGGGGTACAGGTCTGTGAATCGCCAGGTTTACACACTTCACAGCACTCATCATAGCACATACCCTCCCCAATGTCCATAATCCCACCCCCCCACCCCCCCACCCCCCATTAACCCTCAGTTTGTTTTGTGAGATTAAGAGTCACTTATGGTTTGTCTCCCTCCCAATCCCATCTTGATGTTTTATTTTTTAAAGATTTTTGTTTTAAATTAATCTCTACACACAATGTGGGACTCAAACTTACAACCCTAAGATAAAAGGTCACATGCACTACTGACTGAGTCAGCCAGGCACCCCAATATGATGTTTTAAAACACTGAGAAGGAACAGTTGGGTGGCTCAGTCAGTTAAGCATCTGCTTTTGGCTCATGTCACGATCCCTGGGTTCTGGGATTTAGCCCTGTATAGGGCTCCCGCTCAGTGGGGAGTCTGCTTCTCCCTCTGCCTGCCGCTCGCCCTGCTTATGCTCTCTCTCTCAAATAAATAAGTTAAAATCTTTAGAAAAATAAATAAAACCCTGAGAAAATTAGCTTGTGTGTGTATGTGTGTGTGTATTATAGGACATCAAAGAAGAAATTCATTAATTTACCGTGTCCCAAATGCAGGATTCAGAAACTGGCATGGCATAGAGTTAGGAATTTTGTGTGTGTTTTAGATTTAAAGAAGGAATGAATACTATTTAATACCCATAGGAAGACTAAACCTAAGAATTCAAATTCTTTTTTTTTCCAGTGAAATTATTTTTTCTTATTTTCCTTTGAGAAAATGGCTCAGAACAACACTTAAGTAAAAACTCTTTACCAGTGATTAATGGAGAGAGTGGCTATTGATAGCAGTATTTGGAAGTAAGGGAATATGTAAATAATAAAATTGGGTTTGGGAATTAAGGGCTCTGAAAAAGCAAGAAAAATCACTGTTCTAAGGTCAAGATCACCTTAATGAAGTCAATTTGAAAATAACATGTAACGGGGGAGTTTTGACACACTTCAGTGAATATGTACATCATATTCTTCATTGACAAGGGGAAAATGATTAGTTATCACATTAAGAAACTCATTTCTTACCAATCTTAAAGAACTAAAGATGTTTGGAGAGTTCAGATGGTATTATAATTGATTGATTCAAAATCACTCCTAGAGTAGAATAATTGAGCTGGCCTTCAGCATCTATTTGGTCTATTTTCTAGTGTGCTTTCTTAAACTGCAGAGGCTAGAAAGCTAAAAACAATCTCAGACACACTTTAACTTGGGATCTTGGTATGAAAGAAGTTCCACAAAGTCATTGCATTCATGTGAGATTTGGAAGTTGAAAATTTGGAAAGGCAATAATCCTAGTAATTTAGCTGTTGTAGCTAATAAGTATCACTGCTGACACATAAGAATTCTGTAGCAGAATTCTTGTGTGCTTTAGATCCCTAGGCACTAGGTATGATAGTTGTTCTGTTTGGTGAGTTTACATAAAAGATGAATACAATATATATACATTGAATGAATAATTATGAAGCAAAAGTAAATGTTATAATCACAAAGATCAAGAAATAGGATATTGCCAACAGTCAAGAATTCCCTCTATGCCTTATATCATCACAGAATTCTCTCTTAGCACAAGCAATAACCACTCATAAAACTTTTATGTTAATCCATTAATTGTTTTCTTTGTAGATTTACTACTTATGTGTTCATTTCTATAATGCTGTTGATGAATATTTCTTATTTTCTTTTTTTTTCAACTTTTTATTTAAATTCCAGTTACTTAACTCTAGTGTAATATTAGTTTCATTATTACACTAGAATGTGTAGAATCTAGTGATTCATCACTTACATAAAATACCCAGTGCTCATCACCAGTGCCCTCCTTAATCCCCATCACCTATTTAAATCATCCCCCCACCCATCTCCCCTCCAGTAGCCTTCAGTTTCTTCTCTGCAGTTGAAAGTCTGTTTCTTGGTTTGCTTCTCTCTGTTTTTTCCCTTTTACACATTTGTTTTGTTTCTTAAATTCTACATATGTGAGAAATCATATGGTATTTGTCTTTCTCTGACTTATTTCACTGTAGCATTATACTCTCTAGCTCCATCTATGTCCTTGCAAATGTCAAGATTTTGTTCTTTTTAATGGTTGGGTAATACTCCAACACACACACACACACACACACACACACACACACACACACACAACTTCTTTATCTAGTCATCACCTCTTTCCATAATTTGGCTATTGTTGATAATACTGTTATAAAGGTGCATGTATCCCTTCAAATCAGTATTTTTTTTATTCTTTGGGTATACCTAGTAGTACAAATGCTGGATCATGGGGTAGTTCTATTTTTAACTTTTGGAGGAACTTCCATACTATTTTCTAGAGTGGCAGCACCAGTTTGTCTTCCCATCAACAGTGTAGAAAGGGGTCCCCTTTCCACATCCTCATGAACACTTTTTGTTTCCTGTATTGTTAATTTTAGCCATTCTGACAGGTGTGAGGTATTTTTGATTTGTATTTGCCTGATGATGTGTGATGGCTAGTGTCTTTCCTTGGGTCTGTTAGCCATCTGTATGTTTTCTTTGGAAAAATGTATGTTTATATCTTCTGCCCATTTTTAAACAGGGTTATTCATTTTTTGGGTCTTGAATTGTATGAGTTCTTTATATATTTTAGATACCAACCCTTTATCAGATGTGTTATTTGCA
Source organism: Enhydra lutris kenyoni (assembly GCF_002288905.1). Lineage (NCBI taxonomy): Eukaryota > Metazoa > Chordata > Mammalia > Carnivora > Mustelidae > Enhydra > Enhydra lutris. Next base: position 16,104,144 of record NW_019154107.1, on the reverse strand, counting down.
AATACCTTTTCCCATCCCATAGGTTGCTTTTTGGTTTTGTTGATTGTTTCCTTTGCTGTACAGAATGTGTTATTTTCAATTTGTGTTATTTTCAAATTTTGGTTGTCATGAACAGTGCTGCTATGTTTATGTGTATCATCTGTCTGTCTATCTATCATCTATCTATCTATCTATCTATCTATCTATCATCTATTTCATGGTACAGCACAGAGAACACATTTCTCCAAGGACTAGAATGCTGGGTTACAGGGAAGCTTCAGGTATGAAATGCTGGATCGTAGGGAAAAAATACCTTTAAAACACAAGATAATAGAAGTAGTCAAATTAGTTTATACTTCAAACAATAGTGCTGAGTCTCTTATATTTAAATTCTTTGACATTAATTATTATCACTTATTTAAATATTTCTTATCTAATAGGTACATAGTGGCACCTCATTATGGTGTGAATTTTAGTTTTCATGATAATTGGTGAGATTTCACCTTAAATACAGTTATCACCTTTTGGGATTTGCTGTTTTTCAGAGTATGTTGAAGTTTTTGCCCATTTTTTCTATCAGGTTATCCAATTCCTCTTTTTGCTTTGTAAGTGTTCTTTTCATTTTTTTGGATGGTAGTCCTCTATTAGTTTTATACATTGCAACAATATTTTCAAAGTCTATAGCATGGCTTGTCTTTTTTTTTTTAATTTCTTTTCAGCATAACAAAATTCATTGTTTTTACACCACACCCAGTGCTCCATGCAATATGTGCCCTCCTTAATACCCACCACTTGACTCCCCCAACCTCCCACCCCCCGCCCCTTCAAAACCCTCAGATTGTTTTTCAGAGTCCACAGTCTCTCATGGTTCACCTCCCCTTCCAATTTCCCTCAGCTCCCTTCTCCTCTCCATCTCCCCTGTCCTCCATGTTATTTGTTATGCTCCACAAATAAGTGAAACCATATGATAATTGACTCTCTCTGCTTCATTTATTTCACTCAGCAAAATATCTCCCAGTCCCATCCATGTTGATACAAAAGTTGGGTATTCATCCTTTCTGATGGAGACATAATACTCCATAGTGTATATGGACCACATCTTCCTTATCCATTTGTCTATTGAAGAGCATCTTGGTTCTGTTCACAGTTGGCAACCGTGGCCATTGTTGCTATAAACATTGGGGTACAGATGGCCCTTCTTTTCACTACATCTGTATCTTTGGGGTAAATACCCAGTAGTGCAATTGCAGGGTCATAGGGAAGCTCTATTTTTAATTTCTTTTTTTTTAAAGATTTTATTCATTTATTTGACAGAGAGATCACAAGCAGGCAGAGAGAGATCACAAGCAGGCAGAGAGGCAGGCAGAGAGAGAGGAGGAAGCAGGCTCCCTGCTGAGCAGAGAGCTCGATGCGGGGCTCGATGCGGGGCTCGATCCCAGGACCCTGAGATCATGACCTGAGCCGAAGGCAGCGGCTTAACCCACTGAGCCACCCAGGCGCCCCTCTATTTTTAATTTCTCAAGGAATCTCCACACTGTTCTCCAAAGTGGCTGCACCAACTTGCATTCCTACCAACAGTGTAAGAGGGTTCCCCTTTCTCCACATCCTCTCCAACACACGTTGTTTCCTGTCTTGCTAATTTTGGCCATTCTAGCTGGTGTAAGGTGGCATCTCAATGTGGTTTTAATTTGAATCTCTCTGATGGCTAGTGATGATGAACATTTTTTCACGTGTCTGATAGCCATTTGTATGTCTTCATTGGAGAAGTGTCTGTTCATATCTTTTGCCCATTTTTTGATAAGATTATCTGTTTTGTGTGTGTTGAGTTTGAGAAGTTCTTTGTAGATCCTGGATATCAACCTTTTGTCTGTACTGTCATTTGCACATACCTTCTCCCATTCCATGGGTTGCCACTTTGTTTTGTTGACTGTTTCCTTTGCTGTGCAGAGGCTTTTGATCTTGATGAAGTCCCAAAAGTTCATTTTTGCTTTTGTTTCCTTTGCCTTTGGAGACATATCTTGAAAGAAGTTGCTGTGGCTGATATTGACGAGGTTACTGTCTATGTTCTCCTCTAGGATTCTGGTGGATTCCTGTCTCACGTTGAGGTCTTTTATCCATTTCGAGTTTATCTTTGTGTCCGGTGTAAGAGAATGGTCAAGTTTCATTCTTTTACATATAGCTGTCCAATTTTCACATGGCTTGTCTTTTAATTATGTTTTCTTTTGGTGGAAAATACTCCTTAATTTAATATGGGTAAATACATCAATCTTTTCTTTCAAAGCTTATACTTTCTTTATGCTAAAAATACTTTCCTAATTTGTGGCAAAAAGATATCCGCCTATATTGTCTTTTAAAATATATTTGAGCATTCCACATTTAGGTCACTAATACATTTGGAAATAGTTTTGTTTATGGTATGATCCAATTTTAATTATTTTCCATATGGATACCCTATTGCCCAGCATTTTTTAATTGAAAGTTTACTTCTTTGTTGATCCATTGTGATACCTCTGCCATACAAAGTGTGGCAAGTGTGTGTGTGTGTGTGTGTGTGTGTGTGTGTGTGTGTGTATACATACCTATATATTATATGATTTTATTTTAATATATGTTTTGGTCTGTTTTTTTGGGTCTCTATACTTTTGATCCATTCATTGGTCTCTATATTAGTACTGCACCTTCTTATTTACTCTAGCTTTATAAGCTTTATAAGAAATTTAAATATTCAGTAGAATGAGTCCGCCCACATTTATCGTATTCTTCAAGTGTGTGGTGGTTTTTCTTGGGCTTTTGTAGTTCTGTATAAATTTTTGAAGATGTTATTCAGGTCCACAACAAAATCTTTGGTGTTTTTACTTAGATTTTGCTTACTCTGTAAATTAAATTTTAGAGAATTAACATCTTTTCAGTATTAAGGCATCCAATTTATTTTTTAAATTTTTAAATTTTTTATTTTTTTTTAAGATTTTTCTTTCTTTATTTGACAGAGAGAGAGAGAGATCACAAGTAGGCAGAGAGGCAGTCAGAGAGAGAGGGGGAAGCAGGCTCCCTGCTGAGCAGAGAGCCCAGTGCAGGGCTCCATCCCAGGACCCTGAGATCATGATTTGAGCCAAAGGCAGAGGCTTTAACCCACTGAGCCACCCAGGCGCCCCAAGGCATCCAATTTATAAACATAGAATATATCTCTATTCATTTTTTATTTCTTCAGGGTATTTGAAAAAGTATTATAATATTGTCTGTAGAGAAAGACTGCACATGGTATTAGATTTATTACTACTTCAGCTTTTTGTGCTATCTGAAAGGATTTATCTCTCTCTTTTTAAAAAGATTTTATTTATTTATTTGACAGAGAGATCACAAGTAGGCAGAGAGGCAGGGAGAGAGTGAGAGGGAAACAGGCTCCCCGCTGAGCAGAGAGCCTGATGTGGGGCTTGATCCCAGGACCCTGAGATCATGATCTGAGCCGAAGGCAGAGGCTTTAACCCAGTGAGCCACCCAGGCGCCCCAGGATTTATCTCTTTTTAATATAATTTTTTGTTTGTTGCTATTATATAAAAATACAATTTATTTTTACTGATTTTTATTTAGAAATCCTATTAAACTCTCTTATAAATTCTAGCAATTTCCTGTATATTATTTTGTATTTTTCTTTACACAACAATATTATATATGAATAACAGAAGCTGTGTTTTTTCCTTTCTAATCCATAGGCATTTTGATAATTCTATTTCTTGATTTCTGTCCTGGCTAAGATCTCCAGTGTAATAATGGATAGAAGTGGTAACAAAAGGTATCCTGTTCTTGTACCTGATCTTAAAATTAAATCATTAATTATCTCAACATTATCTATTATGTTACTATATAATATAGCTCCTTTTCAATTAATAATTTCTACTTCTACTTTGATAAGATTTGCTGAGGTTTTTTTTTAATTTTTAAGTATTTTCATTCCAGCTAGTTAACTTACAGTGTAATATTAGTTTCAGGTGTATAATAGTGATTTAACACTTCCATATATCACCCAGTGCTTACTGCAAGTACACTCCCTAATTCCTATCACCTGTTTCATCTACTCCCCCACCCACCTCCAGTCTGGTAACCACCAGTTGTGCTCTGTAGTTGAGAGTCTGTTTCCGGACTTGTCTCTTATTTTTGCCCCTTTGCTTGTTTTGTTTCTTAAATTCCATGTATGAGTGGACAGCAACATGTGAGAGAAAGAAAGCTGGACCACTTTCTTACACCACACATAAAAATAAATTCAAAATGACTTAAAGATCTATATGTGAGTCCTGAAACCATAAATATCCTATAAGAGAGCACAGGCAGTAACTTCTTTGACCTGGGCCGTAACAGCTTCTTTCTAGATATGTCTCCTGAGGCAAGGGAAACAGAAGCAAAAATGAACTATTGAGACGACATCAAAATAAAAAGCTTCTGCACAGCAAAGGAAAGAATCAACCTGCTGAAGGTTTTTTTTAAAACCATGAATGACTGTTTTTTTTAAAACCATTTTAAAACCATGAATGACTGTTTTTTTTAAAACCATGAATGACTGAAATTACAAGAGACTTTTTATTTAATTTTTTGTAAGGTTAATTTTATTAATTTTGTTGTGCAAAATAACTTGGCTTGTGTGACATAAACTTAGTTTTTCATGCTGGGTTCAGTTTGGTTATATTAGGTTTATCATCTAGTTTCCAGGTTAAGAATGCTTCTAATTATGTTTTCTTATAATGTTCTTTCTTGTCTTGAAGAAAATAATTCAGTAGTGTTCCCTCTTTCTCTAGTCTGAGAAGAGTTTATGTAGGATTGAAACTCTTTCTTTACAGAATGTTTATGAGAACACCTAGTGAAATTCTTTTGGATTTCAACTCTCTTTATGGTAAAAGAAGTGAATATTGATTTAATTTCTATAATGTATATGTGTATCTATACATACCTATTTTTTCATTGAATCTGTTTTGATGTTTTATTTTTCTAGAGGATTGTGATTTTTCTAAAATTTAAAATTTATTTAAAAAATTTTTCTGGGGGTACCTCTAAATCAATACCTGCAGTCCGTATTTCTATATGTATACTTGAAAGGAAACATATTAAAAATTAATGAACTAAGTTTTTTTTTTTTAAAGATTTTTATTTATTTATTTGACAGACAGAGATCACAATAGGCAGAGAGGCAGGCAGAGAGAGAGGAGGAAGCAGGCTCCCTGCTGAGCAGAGAGCCCGATGCGGGGCTCGATCCCAGGACCCTGGGATCATGACCTGAGCTGAAGGCAGAGGCTTTAACCCAGTGAACCACCCAGGCGCCCCAATGAACTAAGTTTTTAACACAAGACTTAAATAAATTGGGGCATGGAAGAAGGAATAATTAATAAAACATAGGAAAACAGGAAATAAACAATAGGGAGTATTAACAATCTCCAACTTGCAAGATGCCTTACGTTTACCTATTTAAAAACTTAGTACAGGAGAATGATCAAGGCAGTACAGTACTGACAAAGGATAGACCATATGTCTTTTTTTAAAATAAAGATTTCATTTATTTATTTGACAGAGAGAGAGATCACAAGTAGGCAGAGAGAGAGAAGGGGAAGCAGGCTTCCTGCTGAGCAGAGAGCCCAATGCAGGGCTCAATCCCAGGACCCTGAGACTGTGACCTGAGCTGAAGGCAGAGGCTTAACCCACTGAGCCACCCAGGAGCCCCAAAAACCATATATCTATGGTCAACTGATTTCTCTTAAGTGTGCCAATGCCATTCAGTGATGGAAAGAAAAATCTTATCAGCAAATAGTGCTGGGACAACTGGATAACCCCAGGTAAAAGAGTAAATTTGTACCATTGTTTTACACCAAAACCAAAAATTAACTCAAAATGGATTATAGACCTAAATGTTAGAGCTAAAATATAAAACTCTTAGAATAAAACATAGGAGTAAATCCTCATGACTTTAGATTTGGGAAAGAATTCTTAGATATGATACAAAAAGCATGAGCAACAAAATAAAAAAAAATATGGACTTCATCAACATTAAAAATGTTTTTGCTTTAAAGGACACCATGAAAGGACAACCTACAAAATGGGAGAAAATATTTACAAATCATATATTTGATAAGAGACATATCCAAATTTATAAAGATCTCTTATAACTCAATAATAAAAAGAAAAGTAACCTATTAAAAATGGACAAAGGATATGAATAGATGATTCTCCAAGAAAGATATAGAAAATGGAAAATAAGCACATGAAAAGATGTTCTGTATTATTTGTCATCAGGGAAATGCATATCAAAATCACAATGAAATATCATTTTACATGTTCTAAGATGGCTAGAATCAAAAGGTCAGTTAACAAAAAGTGTTAGTGTGGATAAGGAGGAATTAGAAGTCTCGTACTGCCTAAGGGAATGTAGAATAGTATAGCTAGCTGCTTTAAAAACCATCTAGTGGCTTTTCTAACAATTAAACATAAAATTGACCCAGAAATTGCACTCAAAGAGAAATGAAAACATACATACACACACCAACTTGCACAAGAATGCTAATAGCAGGGCACCTGGGAGGCTTAGTTGAGTGTCTGCCTCTTGATGTCACCTCAAGGCATGACCTCAGGTTTGTGAGATTGAGCACCACATCAGGCTCCATACTCAGTAGGGAGTCTACTTGAGATTCTCTCTCTCCCTCCCTCTTTGCCCCTCCCCCACTCTCTCTCTAAATAAATTAATTAAAAAATAAATTCTTTAAAAAATAACAATAGCAACATTTTTCATAATAACCAGCAGGTGGAAACAACCCAAATGCCCATAAACTGGTGAATGGATTAACAAAGGTGGTATGTCCATACAGTGAAGTATTACTTGGCCATAGAAAGATATCAAGTACTGACACATCCTACTACATAGATGTGCCTTCAAAGCATTATGCTACGTAGCAGAAACATCCAAAACTTCTTGTCCGTCACACTCTTCTTGCTATGATTTCTCATGAGATCTTTCTCTTTTAAAATTATGAGAAATAATTTAACCATAGCCACTTTAATTCTTCTATAGATAGTTTGCTATTTTATTCTGTTGCTCTTTGCTACTGGCCTGAGATCTTCCTCTTCAACAAAAAACTGTCTCAGTACCCCACGAAAGGGACTATGCTAGGTACTTTTGGGTGTAGGTTTCTGATGATATCACATAATCAACTTTGAGACTCCAGCAGTTGCATTTTAAAACTCTAGCAGAAAAGCAGGTGGATTTAAGAGAATACAAACCCAAGATAGACTAGAGTGATAATTACCTACATTAAACTGAATGATTTGATGAAAACAAAACAAAACAAAAAACCAAAGCATTATGCTAAATCGAAGTCAGTTACAAAAGACCTCTAAGGCCCCATCTCCTAATACAATCACACTGAAGGTTAGGATATCGATATACAAATTTTGGGGGGATACATTCATTCCAAAACAATTTTATTCTCACTTTGTGGAACTTTCCTCCCATTTACTCTCTTCTAGCCACTTGGATTTTCTGTCAGTTCTTAGAACATGAATATCCCAGCCTTTTTTTTTTTAATTAAATTTTATTTTTTTGGTGTTTCAAGATTCATTATTTACGCACCACACCCAATATCTCAACCTTATTCTTGCCTCAGGACATTTGCAGTTGTTATTTTCCCTGCCTGGATTGTTCTTCATATATATCTCTATATGGCTGGATCCTACTTATTCAACTTTAGTTCAAAAATACATTCCTTGTAGAGATCTTTCCTGATCATATTATCTATAGGGTAACTATCCTCTTCCCCTGATCTGTGCCACTGTATTGTGCACATTCTCTTTTTTTTAGATTTATGACTCATCATTATCTAACTTTCATTTAATTTACTCATTTATCCTCCCTTTATCCAAACTAGACAATATACAGTAAATTCCATGAGAACAGGGATCTTGTCTGTATTGTTCGTTACTCTCTCCCTACTACTCTATGCAAGGCCACCATACATACATGGCTGTATATTTGTGTGCTGTACAACTCAAAGTTCACCAATAACATAGATGACGATATTATGAATGACAAATGAACTTGGCAATGACTCAAACAAATGCTTACTTATTTCTTAAGTGCTTAAAACAATGCTTGACATATAGTCACACTTCTGAATGTTTTAATTCATTCTGGAGGTCTGTACTTAGAGCAGATCATACAGATTTGAGGTAAGGAAGATTGCTTTTGCCAATTCTTTTTTATCCTACTCTGTGTAAATACTTTTTATAATATAAAGTGTACTTTTTGTAATATAAAAATACTTTTTATAATATAAAGTGTAAATACTTTTTATAAAGACTACAAAGCAGGAATTTTTGATCAAAGGAAAGATTCTCAGAATTTTATTGGTGTGATAAGCTCTACCCCCAATACTGAAGAAAAATTGGCAGAATTTATTTTTTCCAGTTGAACTCCTAGATCTCAGACCACATGCTGCCTCTTTATGAATTCTTTTTTCCCAGCAAGACTTCCTTGAGGTTTATCTTAACCAACTTTCACCCATATGAATATGGACTCAAAATCCAGAAAGGTCAGCATTCTCAGCATCAAATAGCTATGAATAAGCACCAGGCACTGGCACTATACATACTTCTTCCTTGAGGGAGAAGTATTTACTTAAATTATTTGGAATTCTGCGTGGGAGACTGATTTCTTCATCCTTAATTATTTGTTTATTTAATCATTTATTTATACGATCATGGTCTCATGGATATTTATTTTATACTTTGGGTTACAATTCAATACTATGTTATTTATTTTGTTACTCAAGTATACGCTTCTATGTTCCTTTGATATATCCAAATCATTGTGCCGTTTTGTTTTGTTTTGTTTTGTTTTGTTTTTTCAAACAATTCCTTTCTTTCTGTCATTGCAGGATGCTCAAGCTCGTTGTGTGTATTTTCAGCCCCAGTTCTAGAATCAATCAGCCATTTCTCCAAGGAGCCCAGTCCTATAACTTTTTAGCACACTAATTAAAAAAATTTTTACTACTGTTATTATGTCATCATTAAATGAATTGGAAGAAGTATTCCTTCTTTTTCTCTACTGGAAAATTTAGTTTGTTACTGGAATTTTTTGTTATTTCATGTTTTCTGGAACTTCCTGTAAAGCCATCTGATTCTAATGTGTTTTTTGATGGGATAATATAAACTATTTATTCTATATTTTAATAGTTTTCTCTTTTTGTAATTGAACCAGTTTAAGTAGGTTACAATTTTCGAGAAAATTTTCTGATTTCATCAAATATTTTTAATTTACTAACAAAGTTATTTATAACATTATTTTATTTCTTTAATCACTATGGTATCTGTAGTTAGGTCATCTCTTTTGCTCCTAATATTGTCTATTTTGCCTTTTCTATTTTGTTTTACTTATTGATATAACCAGATATTTGTGCAAGTTGTTAGTCTCTTCAAATGTTTTTTGAGGCTTTGTGGGCTTCTTGTCTTTTGTTCCTATTTCATTCGTTCATGATCTCTATTATTTATTCCCTACTATTTGTGGGAAGTTTCTTATATTGTTCTTATTTTATTCTTAGGTTGGATGTCTGGCTAATTATATTTATTTATTTATTTACTTACTTATTTATTTTAAGATTTCATTCATTTATGAGAGAAAGAGGGAAAAGCAGGCTTGTAAGGCTCAGTCCCAGGACTCTGGGATCATGACCTGAGCCAAAGGCAGATGCTTAACCAGCTATGCCACCCAGGTGCTCCTGGCTAATTATTTTTAAATGATTCTTCTTTTCTAATATATATACCAAAGGCTATAAAAATTGCTCTAAGTACCACTTTAGCTGTATCCTACAGTTCGATAAATATGACTTCTGTGTATCTTTTTTTTTTTTTTTTACTTCTGTGTATCTTATTGATGTAACTTGAGCTTTTCCTACCTGTTCCTCATCACATCCAATCACCATAATCTCATCTATAAAATGGAATATCATAATGTTTTTGTTATATCTAGACTATGGAATATAATAATATAGACATTAGGAGATTTGGCATAGCACTCAAGTGAAACAAAATTTAAGTGTACTTCTATCTCTGTTGGATAAAAGTGAACTGCCTCATCATCCTTGCTATTTAATGTGGAGCCAAAAAGGTATTTTCTGGATCCACAGCTGTCTGTCAGGAGTTAGAGATGTTTTGGTTTGCACCAGGGAAAAAAGTAAAACATAAAACCCAGCAGCTTTGATTAGAGTTACCACCTCATTATTTTATGATATTCAGTGGTCATTGTTCATGATTCATTTGCCTTTTTCACAAGCCAAACAGATTACTTAAGTTGGGCAGGTAACAGAGACACGGATGGAATGAGAGAGTATAATACTAAGAGAATTAAGTCAGAAAAAGACAAAGAGCATATGCTTTCACTCATATGTGGAATTAAGAAACAAACAAATGAGTAAGGGGAAAAAAGAGAGAGAGAAAGGCAAACCAGGAAACAGACTCTAAACTATAGAGAAAAAAGTTATGGTTAACCAGAGGGGAGGTAGGTGAGGAGATGGGTGAAATAGGTGACGGTGATTAAGGAGGGCACTTGTGCTGAGCACTGGGTGATGTATGGAAGTGTTGAATCACTATATTGTACAATTGAAATTGCTATTACACTGCATGTTAACTAACTGGAATTTAAATAAAAACTCCAAAACAAAACAAAACAAAACAAAAGGTTTTTATATTAATTTGAGTCTGCCTACCTGTATTTATCCTAAAGACTCAGTTTATTCTAATCTTAAATACCAAATTCTTCTTCATCAGTGCCCTGATATTAATCTGTAAGACTCAGCACAGATGTGCACTGAACTTGAATTTTAATTCTGCAACCCACCTCTTTAGATTTGAAGCTGATCCTTAGCCATGGCTGCTTTGTGGCCATATAACATGAGAAACTTTTAAGGCCGTTGGAGTGACTTTCCTTATCTTATGCCTTAATCTGAGAGTTTAAACTCCTGACATCATTTTCATTTTGTAAACTCTCTGGTACTACCAGAAGCAGCTAATGGTCTCCATTGTGCTTAGTAGTTACAGCTACCATAATAGATAAAAGCAGCAGCCACTTGACTTATAAAGTATTATCTTCAATTAGCAATTTATCCAAGGCAAACCCTGGTGGTAATTTAAATAATTATGTTGCCACTTCTTGGAAGAAGCATTTCTCTTTTTTACATTGGCAATGAAGTCACTACTACATTCAAGCTCAAACGGATGAGAAACCTAATTCCAGAGTTCCATCTTGAAGATTTCCTTCCTGGGACTATTCAATCAGAGTTTGGAGAGAAGAGAAAATCTGCTTCAGGAAGTTTAGAAAGTAAATTTTAATATAAAGATCTTGTTTCAAAAATTAGAAAAGCTAGAGTCAAGCAGGATAGGGCGGCAATCTAATTTGGCAAGAGAAAATCTCCTAAGCAGAACTGGAAAATGTAGAGTCCACCTGTGGATGCTGGGAACATGGAAAGAGAAAATCTTGAGCAGAAATTGGACCCATGAAGGAGACAAAGCCTTAATTATATATACCACTCAAAGAGGGCATTCTGGGTTCTCCCCTGTTCCATTCCTCCAATACCTCACCAGTCCTTCCTTTGCTGAAAATTAATGGGAAGCTAGTTATCAGTGGATACTGGGAAGCAGAGTTTTTAGGAGTCAGTCCTCTACAGTAAAAATCAGAGCAGGAGAAAGACGTAGAAATGGTCTTTAAAAACTGACAGCGTACTATATATGAGCCACATCCTCTTTATCCATTAATCTGTTGAAGGACATCTCAGCTCGTTCCACAGTTTGGCTATTGTGGACATTGCTGCTAGGAACATTGGGGTGCAGGTGCCCCTTGTTTTCACTGCATCTGTATCTTTGGGTTAAATACCCAGTAGTGCAATTGCAGGGTCATAGGGTAGCTCTATTTTTAATGTTTTGAGGAACCCCCAAACTCAGCCACCAGAAAGGGTGAATACTTACCATTTACATTGACATGGGTGGAACTGGAGGGGATTATGCTAAGTGAAATAAGTCAATCAGAGAAAGACAATTATCATATGGTTTCACTCATATATGGAATATAAAAAAAATAGTGCAGAGGATCATAGAGAAAGGGAGAAAAATTGAATGGGAAGAAATCAGAGAGGGAGACAAACCATGAGAGACTCTGGACCATGGGAAACAAGCTGAGGGTTGTGGATAGGGAGGAGGGTGGGGGATGGGGTAACTGAGTGATGGGCGTTAAGGAGGACACGTGATGTGATGAGCACTGGGTGTTGCCACTTCCTAAGGGTGCAGGGGAGAAGAATGAGGCAGAAACAACTTAGCTGTAAGAGAGAGGGAACTGGGGACAACAGCTGGAAGGACTGCTGCTCTGAACAACTCCTCAGTCTTGTATTTATTAGATACAAGGTACACAACCAGCAAAGGAGAAGAAGGTTATACATTAGTTATAGGTCTTATAGGTAAACAAAAAGAAGAGTAGGGTGTGCCTGGTCAAGCTGCATAGAATTTATAGTTGAGCAAGTGCACTTAAAGGGATTATTCTAGCAGCAGGCTTTCTCTGAGACAGGGGAGACAATGAAAAAGGGAAGCAGGCAGTGTTCCACCCTGAGTGGCCGGGTTTTCCCAGCTGCTCATCTTCAAGGATATATATCATCCTCTCCACCAGAGGCCTGCTGCTAGTACATGTTTTTCTCAAGGTCATCTTTAAGCATGCTTGTGTGATCAGTACAACTCCTCATTAGTTATATTTTAAGCAGTATATTATTCTGAGGGACCATTACAGGGTGTTAATGCAACTAATGAATAATTGAACACTACATCAAAAACTAATGATGTACTATATGTTGGCTAATTGCATTTAAATAAAAAAATAAACTCAGACATTTATAAACGTCAAAAACCCCTGACAGCATACTGTTCCACTTCTAAAATTATTAAAAATGATGCTATCCCTCTAAAATACATTCAAATGTAATTGTTCAAATACTCCCTCACCATGATTGTACTTTGAAACAGATCTATTTACTCCTTTGCTTTTTTTCTAATACTGCTTTTGCATCCCTCCTTATTCTCTTAGATTCCAGTGTCCAGTGTCTAATATTGTACTTGTCCATACCCCAGATTCCTTTGCTCCATTGTCTTCTTTTAAAAAGATTTACTTATTTATTTGAGAGAAAGAGAGAGAGAGCGTGCAGGGGAAAGGCAAAGGGAGAGGAGGCAATGAGTCCTAAGTGAACTCCATGCTGAGTGCAGAGCCTGACATGGGGTTTGATCCCAGGACCCTAACGTCATTACCTGAGCCAAAACCAAGAGTTGGATGCTCAACCCACTGTGCCACTGAGGCACCCCCAGCTCAGTGTCTTTTAATTATACCTAGTACTGGATGACTGCTTTCTCTTTTCTTGATCTCCATCTGTCTTTTTGTTGTTGTTGTTATTTCAAGTTTTTATTTAAATTCTAGTTAATCTCCAACTTTCAAAGTCTCCCCCAAAAAAAGCACATAATAGGTCAGACTGTTTCCTTTATGAATTCATGATTACTAACCTAAAAGTTCCTTAAATATTGTCCTGTAATTCTGCTACATTAATCTGGACCAATCATTCTCCCACTCTCTACAATGTGTTTTTCTGTTCTTCTCTACTATCCTTAAATTGTCATGTCCCTATTGTTTGCTGCAATATCAGGAGATAGTCTATTCTAATTCACAGGAAAGAAAATAAAAGACATTAGAGGGGAACGTTCCTGTTAATGAATGTAATACAATTACTACTTCGGCTCCCATCTTTATCTCCTTTGGTAATTTAACAGAACAGAAGCTCTATTCCTACTAAGGACAATTTCCTTACTCCTGATTTGGATTGCATCACCTTCAAACCTCCCAGTATTCTTATACTGATCAATATCTTCTCTTATCTGGGTCTTTTCCATTAGCTTTTAAACATTTTAGCATTGACCACATTGGGAAAAAAATAATGAAGACAAGGAAAACAAAAAAGAAAAGCAAAACCAAACTCAACATTTCTTTACCCATTCCTCAACCTTTTTCACTAATTACCACCCTATCCATTTTCTTCTTCAAAACCACACTTTTTAAAATAATTCTTGGGGCACCTGGGTGGCTCAGTGGGTTGAAACCTCTGCCTACTGCTCAGGTCATGATCCCAGGGTCCTGGGATTGAGCTCGGTGTCAGGCTCTCTACACAGCAGGGAGCCTGCTTCCCTCTCTTTCTTCTGACTGCCTCTCTGCCTACTTGTGATCTCTGTCAAATAAATA
>NW_019154107.1:16053403-16079878 GCF_002288905.1 Enhydra lutris kenyoni | reverse complement strand
AAGTGGTTGATTTTCTGTTTCTAGAATTGCTGTTCTTCTTCTCTTTGATCTCCCCTTGATTTGTAGGTGTTTGCAATCTTTAGATAAGCTATCTAGCTGATCTCCTGCTACCTGAAGTAGTCTCAGCCTGCTACTTCTCCACCATCTTGACTCCTCCCTCCTGACATCCTGATTTTAATTTATTTTGGGTATATATACCTGGAAGTGGGATGGCTGATGGCTGGATCATTCATAATCAATTTTTAATGTTTTGAGGAACTTCCATACTGCTTCCTGTACTGATTATACCATTTTACATTCCCACCAATAGTATACAAGAGTTCCCATTTCTCCATATTCTCACCAACATAGGTTACTTTTTTTTTTTTTTTTTTTTTTTTTTTGCTGCTAGCCATTTTAACAGGTGTGAGGTGATACCTTGTTGTGATCATGATTTGTATTTCGCTGGCAATCAGTGATTTTGAGCACCATTTTATATACCTTTTGTCCATTTGTGTATCTTTGGAGAAATGTCTATTCAAGTCCTTTCCCTATTTTTTGATTGAGTTAATTTTTTTGCTATCAAGTTGCATGAGTTTCTTTCTCCATATTATTCTTTTATAAGATATACGATCTGCAAATATTTTTTGCCATTCCAATGGTTGACTTTCCATTCTGTTGGTTATTTCCTTTGTTGTGCAGAATCCTTTTAGTTTGATATAGTTCTATTTGTTTATTTTTGATTTTGTGGCTTGTGCTTTTGGTGTCTTATTAAGAACTTATTGCCAAGATTAATGTCAAGAAGCATTTCCCCAAATGTCCATTGACAAATGAATGGATTAAAAAAATGTATATATTTACAGAAATATTAATCAGCCTTTATAAATAGGAAATTCTGCTATTTGTGGCATCATGAATGAAACTGGAAGACAAACATGTTAAGTGAAATAAGCCAGTCACAGAAGGATAGATACTACATAATACCACTCATATGACATTTCTAAAACAATCAGATTTATAGAAGCAGAAAATAGAATGATGGTTGCTAGGGGCTAGGGGAATGAAGAAATAGGGAACTGTTGTTCAACAGGTATGCATGATAAAGTAGTCTAGGGATCTGCTGTACAACAGAGTGCCTATAGTTAATATTGTATTGTCCAGTTAGAAATTAGTTAGGAGGGTAGATTTCACATTAAGTGTTCTTACAACATATACAAGGAAAGGAACACAAGAAAGCTCTTATAAGTGGTAGATACAGCTACTACTTTGATTGTTTTGATGGTTTTGTGGGTGTATACATATGTTCAAATTCATCAAATTATATACATTATATATGTACTGTTTTCTGTGTATCAGTTATACCTCAATGAAGCTGTTTAAATAGAATCCATCCTTTATGACTCCAATAAAAATTACTTTATGTTGTTCCCAAATTTATAGATGCAATGGAAAAATATTCTTTTCATTACTTTGACCCATAAGTAGGATTTGTTTCCATCTTTGAAACTTGATTTCCTTTGACCCAAAACTCTTCTTTTCCTCTAATCTCTGTGGCAACTCATTGTCTGTTATCTTTGTATGTACATCTTCTCCTAAGACATTAATTGTTGAAATTCTTCAAAATTCAATTCTGCGCCATTGTGTTCTCTCATTCCAGAACTCAGAATATAATTTCATAGAAAGACAATCACTAACTCTGTGAACTTTGGAAGTGTGCATTTGACATCTCTAATCTGATTCTAGAAATTCAGTTGCCTATTTAATCTCCAGACCCGTTCATTTAAAATATAGATAAAACTCAAAATTCTTATGGTCTCCCTAAAACCCCAAATCTGTCCTCCTCCATTTTTGTTTGCTTAGTGTTGGTGGCACCATTCATCCTATTTAATAAGCCAGTTACCTACTAATAATCCTTGACTTCACTCTCTCTCATCATCTACCATATCATATCCATCACCAATCTTATCTATTTTACTTCCGAGATTCTTCCTTAATCTTATCACAGTACTCTGTGTTATTCAACGCTATAAGAGGTAAACTAATTCATAAATCTAAATTTCCTTGCTTCCTTTGTGTGATCATTTTTATGGCAGAAAAATTTATTAAAATTTTTTTCTGTTAGTCTTCCCTGTATATTTCCTTCTGAAACTTTATCCTCCCCTTCCCATTTCAAGCAAGTATCTGGGACTCCCTAAGAATCTTTTCCCCAGGAAATGTGCCATTCTTAAGCATCAAGATGTGAAGGAGATTACAAGGCAAATAGAGGGTTAAGGGCTAGTGGGTAAAACAAGCAGTGCCTGACACTAAACTTGTTACTGGACAGAGCTCTGGAGCTGCACCAAGTCATTAGAAAGACATAACTGGAGGGAGATAGAGGGAAGTCAGGTGATAAGTATGGTCTATCTATCTCACTATTTTAGCATTGCACAGTACATTGCACAGAAACATTTACCAATGGGACGGGAAGGTACCACTGATCCTTAGAAGACCAGAGGGACTTCTGTAACACCTTTGTACTTTAGGATTTTTATAAAGCTCTGGTTGTATAACGTACCTCAAATAATGGCTACATCTGAATTCTCTACCTGTTCAGTTAAAGATTTAAACTCATTTAAATAAAATAAAGAACTACTGGTTTTACAGCAGCAATTCACAGCTGCTTACTTATATAGAAGATTTAGAACTAAATCATGGCAGCTGTCACCAATATATGGCAAACCCTTTGCTTATTTAATTTTAAATACCTGGAATAATTCACCTTCCACAAGAAAATTGAAAAAACAATAAACTAAGGAATAAAACATTTTTACCCATTCACACATTCTCTTTATAAGGATTCTTGTAAGGTTGACATTTTATTTCCGGGAAAGGGAAAAAAAGTAAAAACAATCTGAAAACTTAGAAATTGGTTTCTCTAACTAAAACTAAAGATCTTAGTACTGAATATATAGTATTATGTCATATGCTTTATTATTCAATATATAGAAATAATTGTTCATGTTTATGGGGAAGGAAAAATATAGTTTTAGTCCTAGCAGATACTACATGATAAAAGGGGAATGATGACCATTTCTATTTCCAAAGGAAGAGAGGGAATTCAAAATTGCTATGCCATAAAATGTTAAATTCAACAATTTAATATATTTTGAGCATTTTGAACTAAATGTTTTGAAACATTTTAAAAGTATAGCATATATATGTAATTTTTACATGTTTAAAATGAGTTGTTGAATTGTTAAGACTTCCTTTTTAAAATTAAGATTTGCTAGTCAGACCTAAGAATTGCCTCCAGAGGGTGACCAAGTTGCATCGCTGCAAAAAATTGCATCAAAATTTAACTTTGCTTCCAACAAAAGCATGGATTTTCTAAAGTTAGTTTGAAAGAACAGTAATAATAGATAATCCTTGAAAAAACTGCCATCAACCGAAGTCTGGAGAGCTCTGCAAATACTGGATGTTTAAGAGGGAGACTACCTCTAATTTGATCTTTGGGAGATCAGAGACCTTTGAATCTAGCCCCACCTCACAAATTTGCTACTAGATCAGCAAAACTTGTCATTAGTTCATTCATTCTCCAATTTTCCTCCTCACTGAAATCTATATTCCAAACATCTTGTATTAGCAGAGTTTGGCTTTGCGTTTCAATAGACTTAGATTCAAAGGTCAGCACGGCAACTGGTTGATATATTATCTTGTAAACAGAATTTCATCTGAAGAATGGGGTAAATAATATCTTACTCATGTGTCATGGTTTTGTGAGAATTAAATGATATAAATGTGGAAAACACCACAGTGATTGGTGTGTCTTTTTGTCTCTTTCTATCTTTTTTCTCCCTCCTTCACATTGAGAAAGAGAAAAATAGGATCTAATTAGGTTGTTCACTTCAGTGTTTTAATGACATGTTGGTCTTCCATTACTTGTTCCAAAAATATGTTTTGAAAAATCTCATAGAAATAAAATAGTGATTAAGTTGAAATAATTGATATTTCTCAATCCCCAGGCAGAAATATATCTAACAAATTTTGTAGGTTTGTTATTCCTTGACTCGGTAATGGTTGCAATAAATGAAGAACTATTTCTAGTTGCAGAATCCATCCAGTTGGCTCTTACCTTGTACCAATGGATTGTTATTTCTACTTATTTCATCTTTATTAAAGCAACATCCCTGAGAACATTAGTTGAATTTACCTTGTCACAGCTCATTCTTTTTATTCCTGACCTATATCTAACCAGCAAATAATTACTTTTGATTCTTCTTAAAAGGTTTCTCAAAAGAAACTACATAATCTACCATAGATTATGTTTTTATAAAATAATCTTCCTGTGGGTATCTCTAATTTTAGTCACGAACCAAGATGGCCTTAATGTTTGCACCAGTTTGACTGAACTTTAGACAATTTTCCTCTTGACTATAGGGCCCTAACTTCCCTTTTCTGAATACATTTACTTTTAAAAATTTAGAATTGTAATTTTTTTCTCTGCCCCTTTGGGATGCACATTTTCTCCCAGTAACCTGATACTTGTACAACCCAGGAATATCTTTCTTAAGAACCTGGGAGCCATCTCTTTGAAACATAATCTTTGAGAAAGATCAGAAACCTACTTCCTGGTCTCTGTGGGGAGTATGGGAGCCTAACTTTGGTAAGGGCCAGTTAGCAAACATGGACAGTCTTATCACATTGACCACCCCCACTCTTCCCCAACATTGTCTAGTTGTTCCGTATAGCTTACCCTGGCACTTAAAATCTTTCCTGATTTTTGTTTCAGCAGAGTTGAGTTCAGTCTCTCTCCCTTATTGCAGTAGTCTTGATCCCTATTGCAATAGTCTTGAATAGACTCTTTTTGCCTGTTCAACAATCTGGTATAATTTTTCTTTGAAGTAACTCCATCACCAACTCTAAACTGCCTAACAAGTTCAGATTAATCTTTTCATTTATTATTTTTTCATCATGATAAGTATTCCTTTAATCTCTATCACCTGTTTCATCCATCCCCCTATCCATTCCCCTCCGGTAACCAAATTCGTTCCCTATAGCTAAGAGTCTGTTTCTTGCTTTGCCTCTCTCTCTTTTCTTTACTCATTTGTTTTGTTTCTTAAATTCTGCATATGAGTGAGGTGGTATTTGTCTTTCTCTGACTTCTTTTGCTTAATATTATACTCTCTAGCTCTGTTCATGTTGCAAATGACAGGATTTCATTCTTTTTATGGCTAGATAATATTCCACATCTTCTTTATCTATTCATCAATTGATGGGCACTTGGGTTGCTTTCATAGCTTTACTATTGTAAAGAATGCTGCACTAAACAACAGGGTGCATGTATCCTTTTGAATTAGTGTTTCTGTAATTTTTGGGTGAATACCCAGTAGTGTGATTACTGGATCATAGGTTAGTTCTATTTTTATTTTATTTATTTATTTTTTTTTTTGAGGAACCTTCATTGTGTTTTCAAAATTGGCTGTACCGGTTTTCATTCCCACCAACAGTGCGCTGGTGTTCCTTTTTCTCCTCATCCTCACCAAGACTTGTTTCTTGTGCTTTATATTTTAGCCATTATGGCTATGAAACTTTAAATCACTCTATATTTCTTATGGCATAAAGCCCACTACTGAAACTCCTTCATAGTCTTGGAACTTCCAAATTCATAAGTCTTATCTTCTAATTCCTGACTTCCTTTCTTTAATAAAATAAGTTTATTACCTTTACAAATGTGGCTAATATTTCCCCAGTATGAGATTTTTATGTCTTTTCTAACTTTTTTTAATATTTGAAAAATTTTTATAGCATCTGCCCATATATAACAACTAAAAATGTCACCTCAACTTTTTGCTAATAGGAAATTTAACATAGGGAATTAATAACACCAGTGATGAAGTTAAGAAGGACCAGTGAAATAATCAAGTGATTAGCAGGAACATGAACCTACTTTTATTGGAAAGACAAAATCAAAGAGTAGGTTGAATGAAGGAATGTTTATTTGAGATCTTTCTTTTTTCTTATTGAAGATGTTTATCACTGTAAACTTCCCTCTTAGAACTGTTTTTGGTGCATCCCAGAAGTTTTTTGGTGTGTTGTATTTTTATTGTCATTTATTCAATACATTTTAAAATTTTCTTTATTTTTTGACACATTGTTCAGAAGTGTGGCATTTAATTTCCACATATTTATATTTTTTAGTTTTCCTCCTGGTATTGATTTCTAGTTTCATACCACTGTGTTTGGAAGAGATACTTGGTATGATTTCAGTTTTCTTAAATTTGGGAAGATTTGTTTTGTGACCTGTCATATGTTCTATGCTGGAGAATGTTTTCTGTGTGCTTGAGAAGAATGTGTATCCTGCTGCTCTTGGGTGGAATGTTGTGTATATGTCACTTAGATCCATTTGTTTGCAGTTAAAGTCTAATGTTTTCATACTGATTTTCCGTCTGGATGATTAATGTATTTCTGAAAGCGGGGTCTTGAATTTCCCTGCTATTACTGTGTTGTTGTCTATTTCCTCCTTCTGATCTGTTAGTATTTGCTTAATATATTTAGATGTAGTGATGTTGGGTTTACATATATATATATATATATTTATGATTTTTATGTCCTACTGATGAATTTATTCCTTTATCATTATATAATGACCTTCGTCACTCGTTACTGCTTTTTGCTTAAGGTTTAATTTGTCTGATATAAGTATACCTACCCCTGGTCTCTTTTGGTTGCCATTTCAATGGAATATCTTTTTCCATCCCTTTACTTCAAGCTTATATGTTTCCTTAAAGCTGTCTCCTCTAGGTAGCATAGAGTTAGGGTGTGTGTGTGTGTGTGTGTGTGTGTGTGTGTGTATTTAATCTTTCTAGCCACTCTGTGCCTTTTGATTGTAGAATTTAGTTCATTTACATGTAGTCTTACTATACACAGGTAAGGACTTCTATGTTTTGTAGTTCCCCAGTCCCTTTTCCTTCTCTTGCTCTCTTCTCTTGTGAATTGATGATTTTCCGTAAGTAGGATGCTTTGTTTCCCTTCTCTTTTCCTTTTGTGAAACTACTGTAGGCTTTTGCTTTGTAGTTGCCATGAAGTTTACATAAAACATCTTATAGATATAGCAGTCTATTTTATGATGATAACTTTGATCATAAACAAAAATTCTACCTTTTATTCTCCCTCTTATATTTTTGATGCCACTGTTCCCTCTTTTTGTATTCTACTCATTGATAAGTTATTGTAGCTATAGTTATTTTAATAATCTTGTCCTTTAACCTTTATACTAGATTTAATTGGTTAACACAACACCATATCACAGTATTGGAATGTTCTGAATTATCTATATACCATATACACTTTACCAGTGTGTTGTATATATTCATATGTTTTCATATTACTAATTAATGTCCATAAATTTCATCTTAAAGAACTACTTGAAGCATTTCTTATAAGGCAAGTCTAGTGGTGATGAACTCTCTCAGCTTTTTTTTAAAGATTTTATTTATTTATTTGATAGACAGAGATCATAAGTAGTCAGAGAGGCAGGCAGAGAGAGGGAGGAGGAAGCAGGCTCCCTGCTGAGCAGAAAGCCCGATGTGGGGCTCGATCCCAGGACCCCGAGATCATGACCTGAGCCGAAAGCAGAGGCTTTAACCCACTGAGCCACCCAGGTGCCCCCCTCTCAGCTTTTATTTGGGAAAGTTTTTATCTTTCTTTTATTTCTGGAAGATAGCTTTTCTCCAATAATTTGAAAATAATTTCTTTTGATGCTATCTCATGGATCATATAGACTTTCTTTTCATTATTTTGTTGTTGTTATTGTTCTTCCCTGACTGGGTAAATTTTAAAAGCTCCAGTCTTCTTCTTTTTTTATTTTTATTTTTATTTATTTAAGTGGGTGGAGAGAGCACAAGCAGGGGGTGTGGCCGAGGGAGAGGGAACAACTGAAAATAGAAAGGCTAAAATTTTTCAGAGTTTTCCTGCTCAAATCTGGTTATATTTCCAAAGGCCAGTTTGCAATGTGAATACACATTTGGGTTCAGTCTCCTCATCTATAGCTGCCACAATAATCAGTTATGAGCCAGACCTATTCTTTCTTTACAGTGATAGATTCCATAACTCCTTGAGCCACCTAATTTTCCTGTTGGTACAGTTATAATAGGTTTGGAAGTACAGAGAGCAAAATAGTACTCAGATGGACTAAATGTGCAAATGGTTGTATAATAGATTGGAGGCACAAGAAGAGGGGAAAGCCTCTGGGTTTGTGACTCTAATTTCTCAGGTAGAAACCAGTAGCCTGTGTCAGAGGGGCTGAGTAGTGGAAATATGTCAGACAGAAAGTTACATTTGGTCCTTGATACAGATGAACTTCCCTTGTTTATGGTATATTAGATGTCACTTTGTCTTTTTTAAATAATTCTGTGTTTTATAGGATTGTTATCTGGGGCAGCTGGTGGGAGTAGAAAAATATTTCAGGAGGTAATAGAATTTTTGAATTATATTGCGACTAATATCAAGTGGTGTTACTTTGTATGGAAGGATAGAAAAAGTTTATGAATCAATGTCACTGTATTCAAGTGGGGATCCTAGTTGTTCTAATTATAGGAAAGATAACATGTTCATATGATGGATTTACATGTTAACTTGTAGAGATGGGGATGAAAAAAATGATATGAAATAAAAGCAAAATTTGGAAATTCCTTAAATAACCCATAAAGTAAAGTATTTGTGGCTTTGTGTTTATAGTCCTGAAGGGCAGTTTTAATGTAAGACCATGAGAAGCATTGAATTAGACCAAAGAAAGCAGCTAGCCCCAGGAATGTGTACAACCAGAGATTTTGATTTTGAAACGATTCTGTCTTTATAATAATTGTTAAATACTTAGCTATGGTAAATAATTCTAAATATTTCTGCTTTTTCCTAAGATTTATCTTACATTCTTTTATTTACTAAACCTCTATATTCTTAACATAAAGCATTAGATTTTTTTTATTGCCATGAATATTAAACAAGATAATAAATGTGGATACTCCAAACACAAGGTCTGACACACAATATATATTAAATATGTTGCTGGATTTGAATAACAATTTTCCTTGATCAGACATGACATAATCTGTTATTCAAAAAGTTGAAGGCAAAAATGTGACCACCCATTTCCCTGCGTTCCAAACTGATTATTATTATTTTCCCATGGAAGAGCTTTCATTCTCAAGCCTTTGTGTATTGATCTTACAACCCTCCAAAGAGCAGCTTTTTATAATGTGACTCCATTGTAAAGTGAAATAATTTTCCAGCACCTACTTTGTATGTCCTATTGGCTATTGAGCTACAGAAGTGGTAGAAGGGAGACCTGAAAATATAGATTAAGGATCATCAACATAGAAGAGGTAATTAAATACATGAAAATTGGTGAGGTCCATAGGAGTAAAACAGAGGATTATTACAGTATTTGGGGGCTGTTTGAGTAGGAAGAAGAATGAAGGTGGAATATGGTGAGAATTAAGTACTAAAGAAGCCAAAGGGAGAAAATATTTTTTAAAAAATATATGGGATTAATTATACTACTTACCAACTAACTTATTCTGGGTACTTTCTGAGTACATGAGAGATTTCATTTATTGAATTATCTATGGATTGGTGGGACATGTAATTTTGGCCAGTGATGTATGAGTGGACTTAACATATGTCACTTGTACAGTGGAATAATTAACCATTGTGAGACATTACAGAGTTCTGCTTTCCATCTAGTTGGGCAAATGGCAGTGTTCATGATGATGGCTGTTCCTCCATCTTGAGTCCCTGAATGAGATGAGAGAACCTCTCTCCCTCATTGCCCAAGTAACCCATGATGGTCTTATTTCATGAGAAAGAAATAAATTTACTGTTTTAAGTAATTAGAGATTTTAATTAGTTGCAAGTACACACATCTTAGCTTATTTACTTATTCTGATCACAGTTGATGGTGGAAAATGGTTCGTTTAGCAAGAATGAAAGATATGTGAAAAAGGATGCAAAGACATTGAACTTAGCTTATTAGATACATTAATATCTATCTGCTTACCTATACATATACATATATGTGTATGTATATATATGCATATATATTATATATAACTCTATGTAAATAGACATATAAAACTATACATATATAGCTATATAAAGAGAGACAGAGGGAGAGAAAGGGAGGGAGGAAGGGATAACATTTTGTGCATTTTTTGTATTGTGAGAAAAGCATAAATAAGCGTGTTATGGAGGAAATGAGTGATGAAGAGATTCGTAGACTTTCATCTGAAATGTTTGGCGATAAAAGGAGTAGAGTAACAGAACATTAGAGGAAGCATCAGAAGGGGGTAAGATGTTCATTTTTTTTCTTCTGAAGAATGAGAAGATGAGTAATTATGGATCATGGATGAGGAAGAGATATGGGGAGAGTGGGTGGGTGGTGCTCGAATAGGATGAGTGAGTGGGTAAGGTTTTAAGATTCAGGATTGGATAGAATGGGTTTGAAATCAGAGATGGGTTACTTAGGTTTATTCAGGAGGAGTGATGCCCCTTTCTTTATAAGTAGAAGGAAAATAAGAGAGAAGCAAGAATATGTTTAGTATTAACATCTAAACGGCATCTTACATTTTATCAGGGAAGGGTGGCAGATTTTAAATCCTGTGATAGAAATGCTAATCACTATCATTATTCTGGCATAATGCATACTGTGGACAGCACCCCTTCTGTTCTCACTGTTTTCGGAGCCTCCCACACAGAACTTCTCAACTTTTGAAGCAACCTTTCTCAGAGACATTTGCCATGTGTACTTCATACTCTGAGTTTTAAAAAGGACAAAATTATATTCAGAGCAGCTAACAATTTGCAAAGGGTCTATCACCTTGAAAAGAATAATTTGCCATTAGCCCAAAGTTTACCTAATAAATGGATTTCTATTGTGAGAGGAAGAATCTGTGGGAGCAAAATTATAGAGGGAAAAATCACTTAAGTCTATCTAATACCTTGATGTGGAAATTAGACCAGTGTGTAACTCAGAAATTACATATAAATGCCAAAGTCTAAACCAGGGGTTCTCAAATTTTGGTGGGCATCAGGATCACCCAGTAAGCTTGTTAAAAATGCAGGTTTTGGGGACCATGCTGAAATTTCCCCTGTCAAAATATTGAAAGGCGAGGTCCAAGCTTTTGTCCAAGTGTTGTCTGGTTCTGAGTAGAAGGCCTGTACTACTTAGGGACCAAAAAAGCCAGGATCATAGACCACAGGGTGTTAAAATCTGAGAGGAATCTTTGTGTTTGTCTATCAAATCTTCACATTTTATTAATGTGGAGACTGGGGCTTAAAAGGTATATGAATCCTTTTTATGGTCACAAAGTGGCACACAAGGGCTAACAATGGAAGATTTTGACTTCATCTCCTGTGTTTAACATTGGGTATACTCATATGACTTTTGTCTGCTGAAATTATTCTACCATCTTCCTGGAAAATGTTATTTCTTGTATTTCCAGACATTCTGCTTTTTCTCTGAGTGTTTTAATTTACAAGGGAAAAGGAAAGCTACCTAAGTTTGTGGGTTGATTTTCTGAATTGTATATATTTGTAAAAGGGGCAAATTACCCATGTATGTGGAAAGACTTGAAGTACTACTCTCTGAAATATATGTACTTGCTCTTTGCCCTGTGTTCCCACCCAACCCCATGAACAAAGTTTATTTCCTCCAGAAGAAATTAATTTGGGGGTGTAAGTAATTTCTTTTTACTGTGGTTCTTTAAAAGACTGCTGTTTTAGAAAGAGCTGACTCATTATCTTACCAGTAGCTTCACAAAACAAATAGGTTTTTGATTGTTTCCTTTTGTGATTAGAAGGCTTCAGGGCAGAAAAAAAAAACTGCGAGAGACCTTTTATTTGAGGGGGGAAATATATATGGATACTACAAAAAAGGGGATTGAAAGACAACTAAAGATAGCTTATTGAACAATATTTCTGGGGACTGGCTCAGGAAGCACCTCACAAAACAATATAGAGGAGTCAATGAGAAGGGCCTACCACTGATTATTTTCCACTCTTTTCACCATCAAATGAGAAGTTAAACTTAAGTCAACATGTTTATAAACAACTCCATATATTAAATCCCTTCTATTTGAAATACCTAGCGATTACGTTCTTGTTTGCTTGGAACCTATACTGCTACAATAACTCTATTAGGGGATACATTCCAAATTTTGATAAAGAGAAAAAAATTGGTTATTATTTATTATTGCTCCTGTTTGATTCATTGATATTTTTGTATTGGAGTATTTAATTGTTGTTTTAAAAAAATTTCTCATGGACTATAATGCTATAAACAAAAATTAAAATATAAACTATTGACTAGAAGAAAATCCAGGATTTAGTTAACAGCTTTAAATAAAGCCTGCATGTCAAGAAAAAAATTAGTGAATTGGGGTATTTCACCTTAAAGTATCAATGATACACTATTTTTTATTTTTCATTACATTGACAAAAATGTAAAAGAATGTCACATTCAGTCTTGGCAAAGCTGTGGAGAAATGTGCATTCTCATATACTTTTTGAGAGCATGTGGATTGGCCTATCATCTTTTAATGGGGGTTAGCATCAAGTACTACAATTTAAAATGTCCACAACTTTGATATGGAAATGGCATGTCTGGGAATACATGCTTAAAAACCCTTGCATTTGCACAGACCTGAACAATTAGAGTTAAATAAATTTATGGTGTATTGATACTATGGAATACTAAGCAATTATTTAAAAGAGTTTTATATACTAAAATAGAGAGCCCCAAGACTTGTTTTATAAAAAGCTAGTAAAACAATAAGTAGTATTGTAGGTCTATTTATGATTTTGCCAATTTATATTTTGCTAATATATTGTACTATGCCAATATGATACTAGAAAATAAGGATGTTTAGGATGGCACTGTAATGAATGCTGTTGCACATTGCCCAAGCATTCTGTTTAAAATGGATGGACTTTCTCCCACTTCACGGCTTCTCAGTGGGTGGGCTGCCTGCCTATGGCTGTAGCCTCTCAGTCTTTTCTGGAACTTGCTCTTGTTGAGAGTCCTGCTTCATTCAAGATCACAGGGCCTGCATGCAATGACCAATCATTGCCAGGGTAGAAATGCCCTGTTTCTTACTGCAATTCAGGACATCTCTGAAGGGTCATCCCAGATTTCTCTATGCATTTAGCAGCCCCCTTGATTGAGACTGTATTGTAGCCTACCTTCCTCCTCTGACCACTCCTGCATTCTTCATTCCTTTTTGCAGATGTTGATCATGGAAGTACTTCCTAATAAACCTCTTATATAGCAGTATCTGTTTAAGGATCTGCTTCCCAGAGAACCCAATCTATAACACTCATAATTTATTAATAATGTGCATTTCTTCTGAGGTAAATTTATTTTTGTTTTTTCAAGTTTTTATTTAAATTCTAGTTAGTTAACATACAGTGCAATATTAGTTTCAGGTATATAATACAGTGATTCAGTATTTCCATACATCACCCAATGCTCATCACTGGTGCACTCCTTAATCCCTGTCACCTATTTAACCCATCCCCCTCCCCTCCTCTCTGGTAACCAACAGTTTGTTCTTTATAGTTAAGAGTGTTTCTTGGTTTGCCTCAATCTCTCTTTTTTCCCTTTGCTCATTTGTTTTTTTTTAATTCCACATATGAGTGATACCATATGGTATTTGTCTTTCTCTGACTTATTTTGCTTTCCATGATACTCTATAGCTCCATCCATGTTTTTGCAAATGTCAAGATTTCATTCCTTTTTATGGCTGAGTAATATTCCATTGTATTTATACCACGTCTTCTTCATCCATTCGTCTATTGATGGACACTTGGGCTGTTTTCATAGTTTGGCTATTGTTGATAATTCTGCTATAAATATCAGGATGTATGTATCCCTTTGAATCAGTGTTTTTGTTTCCTTTGGGTAAATACCGCATAGTGCCATTGCTGGACCATAGGGAAGCTCTACTTCTAACTTTTTGAGCAACCTCTGTACTGTTTTCCTTTCTGCTGAGGTAAATTTAAAATAATGGGGAAAAGAGGACTTACAATTTTTGTTACTATATTGACACCTGACCTTGAGCTTCTATGTATGCATGTAAGGTATGTCATACTCTGAGTATGTGTCACAATCTATCAGTATAAATGCCATCATTTTCTCATTTTAAAAATAGTCCAGTAAATGAATTCTACTTCATTTACTTGAAATTTTAAATTTCAAGTAAGTGAAGTAGAATTTACTTAAGCAATAACGCTTTACCTTATTATTATTATTATTTTTTAAAATTTTTTATTTCTTTTCAGCGTAACAGTATTCATTGTTTTTGCACCACACCCAGTGCTCTATGCAATCCGTGCCCTCTCTAATACCTACCACCTGGTTCCCCCAACCTCCTACTCCCCGCCCCTTCAAAACTTTTACCCTGAATTTGGAACTTCAGAGTCTTCCTCAAGATTTTTATAAACTCTTACAGATTGTTAAGTCTTCCTTGACATTTAATTTCTGCTCACCCAAAAGCTTTGGTTTCCTGCATATTTCCCCTACCAGTACTGACTCAACCACTCTTTGGTCTTTTCATTCAAGTTAGTTCAGTTTCACCACTTCACCAGCCTCCTCCTCCTTTTTTTTTTTTTTTAAATGATTTTATTTATTTATTTGACAGAGAGAGAGAGATCACAAGTAGGCAGAGAGCCAGGCAGAGAGAGAGAGATGGGAAGTAGGCTCCCTGCTGAACGGAGAGCCCGATGCAGGACTCGATCCCAGGACCCTGAGATCATGACCTGAGCCGAAGGCAGAGACTTAACCCACTGAGCCACCCAGGTGCCCCACCAGCCTTCTTATCTAAAAGCAGCACCAACACAAACTGTTATGTGGAATAGGTTTTGTGGTTATGGAGAGTACAAAATAGCATGGAATAGTAATTCACCTACATTTAAAGGTAAATTGCTGTTCTTTGACTATTTCTGCTACTGATATGTCTCTGTGGCCATTTTTCATCCTTAAACTGTATTTTGACTACTTTTTCTCTTCTTTTCTGTATGTTCTGAGGCTCTCCAAACCCTGAAATCTTAGTTTGTCAAGAACAGATTCTAAAGCCTACTACTTGATTTTTAGCTCTCAACCTCTACCCTAGGATATTTTAGAAATTTTAGTCTCCTTCAATGTGTCTCAGTTAAGAATTTGGGCAGTATAATGCATATTAAGAGCATAAGGCATAACATTTTTTTTTGTAATATGAGATTGACATTTTTTAGTCTTTCAAATTCAATCTGATGAGCTCCATATATTAATAATTTTCATACAAGTATAAATATAAACATTTGATTTAAGGGGTCTTTTACATGACTACATAATCCTAGCCTAAAGCTCTATCTTCCATATTTCTGGATCACCTGTTATAGATAGTTACCATAACCTTGTTGCTTAAAGTATAAAAGCCAACTACTCTCCATTGAAATGTTATTTCTTTAGTGAATTCCAGAGCTGTCATCTTTTTAAAACAGCTCTAATTTATCTTCATTGTTCTAGTAATTTTATTCCCTATGTACTCTAATGATATTTGGAAATCACACTATTGATTAATAGAGCCATTCCCCCAAACACTTATTGAGTCCCTACTATATGCCAGGCACATGGTGTTTGAAGTGTTTGGAGCACAATGTGGAACAAAACATAAAGTGTTCCCTTTTTATCCTGGAACTTAGGTTCTGGCAGATGGTTAAACTTATGATGTTCTATCTATTTATCTACTTACTTGCTACTTTACTTACCAATACAATACACTTTTTATGTATGGTAGAAAGTATTAAGTTCTATGATAAAAAATATTTGAATATATTTGTCAGGAGAAGATCGGTTTTGCTGATTATAACTACCTCCAAATATTAATGTCTTTAGCAACACATATTATATTTCTTTTTAAAAAAGATTTTATTTATTTGAGAGAGAGAGAATAAGAGAGTGAGAGAGAGAGTATGAGAAGGAAAGGGTCAGAGGGAGAAGCAGACTCCCCGCTGAGCAGAGACCCTGATGCGGGACTTGATCCCAGGACTCCAGGATCATGACCTGAGCCGAAGGCAGTTGTTTAACCAACTGAGCCACCAAGGCGCCCCACATATTATATTTCTTACTCCATCATCTGGAGTATGGCTGGTTCCTGTGGCAGTGGGGAAAGAAAGTGGCAAATTAAGTATGGCTCCTATAGGCTTCCAATCAGAACTGATACGTGTCATTTATGCTCATTTCATTAGCCAAAGTAAATCAGTTGGGCAGCTTGAACTTACAAGTGTGAAGTATAGTTTTCTCATGATCCTGATTAGAGGAAGAATACAATCTCTATAAACTGTTCTAATGAATTTTTGTGTAAAGAACTGGGACATATGATGAGGACAGGTTGCATTTGTAAAGAAGTTTGTAATGATAGGTTTCATGGAGAAGATATGATTTGATTCAAGACAGAGCAGACAAAAGTGTTGGTCATGGATAAAAATGGGGTTTGGAAACCCTGGTTTTTTTTTTTAAATAATTTTCCAGATTTAGGAAAGAGCCAGTGTAAAATCATCAGGCAAAAGCATGTTCAGACTATGTCAGGAACAACAAAACCAAGTGGCTGAAGTAGAATGAGCAAGATGGAGGGCAGTAGGAGATCATATCCGAGAGAAAAAGAATAAACAATAATATTTAGGGTGTTTAGGTAATAATAATAGTAATAATAAGGTCATAATATTTAGGGCCTTTAGGTCATAAGCCAGCCTGGCCTTTACTTCAAGTGAAATGGAGAGTCATGAGATGTTGACTTTCTTGCAGACTGGGCCTCTTTCTCATCTATTAGGTCTTCACTACTGTTATGAAAGTATTTTACTCTTTCCTTTTCCCTGATCTCTCTGCAAACACACTCATATTCCATCATCAACTCATGGTCTCCAAGTTTGTTCAGGATCCCTCTGTGGCTGTGTGTAGAAACATTTCTGCCTTGCCAGGACTCTGCTGACCTCACTCCATTACTTAACCACTGGTACCCACCTCTCCTCTTGTTATTACGTACCAAAGCATTTGCACTTACTGTCCCTCACATTTTCCAAAGCCTCTGACTCAGTAATGCTGCCCTTCAAAATCAGTTTTTCTTGAAAATACCAGAGGGCACTTTTATATTTTCCATGTAATTTTCCTGTGTTTTCTCTACTAGGACACAGTCCATATGACTGAAAGATGCCTTTCATTAGTGTGTGGAACAATGTAATGGTTACCAATTATGTTCAGAATAAAGAAGTTTTTGCTCAATATGGCAATGTTACTTTTCTGAAGCAAGACACAATAACTGAGGTTTGCAGAGAGTCTTATTGCCAGACCAGAAGCATACAGCTTCAAGTAAAAACAGAAATCCCTCTCAAGTAGTCTCAGAAGATAACCTTGATTAATATATCTGTTAGTCTGTTTGAGCTAGTGTAACAAAAATATCCTAGACAGGGTGGCTTATAAACAGTACAAATTTTACTTCTCATAGTTCTAAAGGCTGGGAAAGTCCAAGATCAAGGCACCAAGAGATTCAGTGTCTGGTGAAACCATGCTCCGTGGTTCATAGATGGCCATCTTCTTCTGTACCCTCACATGGTAAAGGGGCAAGGCAGGTCTCTGGGCTCTAATAGAAGGGCACTAATCCCATTCATGTAGGCTCTACCCTTGTGACCTAATCACCTACCCAAGGCTTCACCTCCTAATACCATTACTTTGGGGTTTAGGGTTTCAGTATATGAATTTTGGAGAGACACAAACATTCAGTCCATAGCATTCTGCCCCGGCCCTTACTCTTTCCAAAATTTAGGTCCTTTTCACATTCAAAATAAAATCATTACATTCCAACAACCCTAAAAGTTTTAACTCATTCCAGCAACAACTCTAAAGTCTAAAATTTAAAGTCTCATCTAAATCAGATACAAATGAGACTCAAAGTATGATTCATCCTGGGACAAATTGCTCTCTAGCTATGAATTTATGAAACCAAATAAATTATGTTCTTCCAAATACAATGGTGGTACACGCATAGGGTAGACATCTCCATTGCAAAAAGGAAATATAGGAAAGAAGAAAGGGATAAGGGATCCCAAGCAAGTTCAAATGACAAAGCAAACTCTATGAGATCATAAGGCTTATAAAGTAATCCTCTTTACTTGATGTTTTGCCTTTTAGGCTCAGCAGCATGGCCCAGGAGTGGCTCTCAGTATGTATCCTGTGGCCTTTTTGTGCTTGAGTTTCAAGTCTATGGCTCTGTGTGGCCCCATCCTTTGAAACCTAAGTAGAGGCAGGCAACCACGACTGCATAGTTCATATAATCTGTGTGCCAATAGAGATGGCACCACATGAATACCACCAAAATTTGTCACTTGTGTTTTCTGGAGGGGTGGCTATGGAAGTGTGTACTATACCCAGGCCTGCTGGAGACATACATGAGCAGACAGAAGACCACGGGGCTAGAGTACATGGAACAGAGCCTGGGATGTGAGCCAGTGCCAGGCAGCATGACCATGGTCCCACAGGCACTGGTGAATCTTCCTTTGAAACCACTCTGGCCTTTGGCCTTTCCACTCTGTGCCCATGTCGGGAGTGGCAGCTCTTCTTAACTCTGAATTACATTCAGTCATTTTTCCATTGTTTGGGAGAATAGCTGCCAGCTTCTGTTGAGATGGCTGATACACTCTAATCTTCTTTTGCTTGGCCACACCCTTACTGTTCTACTGTTCTTTCCTGACCATGCTTTCTCATTTTTTTTTTTTTCTTACAAATACATAGCATGAGGATTGTCCAAATCTTTGAGTTCTGTTTCCTTTTCACTTAACAATTCCATCTTTAGGTCATTTCTCACTTCTCATATTTTATTCTGAGCAGTCAGGAAGAGCCAGCCTGCAGCTTGTTTAGAAAAAGCTTTGGCTAAATAACTATAATATCTAAATATCTAAATATCCAATTTCATCGTTCCCAAGTTCTACTTTCCACAAAACACTAGAACATGAGCACGATTCAGACAAGTTCTTTGCCACTTTTGCCATTTTATGACAGATCATCTTTTATCCAATTTCAATGACATGTTCCTCATTTCTGTCTGAAACCTCATCAGAATGACCTTTATTATCTATATTTCTACCAACATTCTGTTCAGGATTATTTACATGTTCTTTAAGAAGATTGAGGTCTTCTTTACAGAAGACAGAGCTCTCACCAGAATCATCTTTAAAGTCCATTTATGCAGTGTAGACATTTTCCAGTATAAACTTTAGAATTCTTCTAGCTTTTACATTTTCTAGTTCTAAAACCAATTCCAAATTTTTAGGTATTACAACAGCACCCTTACTTCTCGGTCCCACTTTTTATCTTAGCCTGTTCTGGCTGCTATGACAAAAATACCTTCGACAAGGTAGCTTATAAACAATAGAAATTTCTTTGGCACCATTCTGGAGGCTGAGAAATTTAAAATAAAGTTATGAGCAGAGTCCTTGTCTTGTGAGGGCTCACTTTCTGGTTCTTTGAAAGCCATCTTCTCGCGGTGCCCTCGTATAATGGAAGGGGTGAGGGAGCTCCCCTGGGTGTCTTTTATGAAGTACTAATCCCTCATGAGCACCTTACCTTCATCATCAAAACAACCAAAGGCCTCATCTGCTAGTAACATCACATTAGGGGTTAGGGTTCCAACATATGATTTGGTGGTTGTGGGGGGAGATAAACAGTCTATAGCAATATCTAAGCACAGTTTCTAGAGGGAGAGAATAACTGGGTTTGAATCCTGACTCTGATACTTACTAGATTTGTGTTCTTGAATTCTCCTCAGTTTCCTTGCCTCTTAAAAAACAAATAGGATATATCTTACATGTATTGCTGCCTGGCATGTTAAGTGTTCCATAAAGTAACTTTTATTATTCATGCTCATGGAAGTCAGTGTCCATGTAAAGGCCCTAGACTACCCCTAATTTAGTGGAATGATCTGAAGCCTAAGCTTTCTTTAGTCATAAACAGTCTCCTGATTTTCTTGGGATTTATTTTATACTGCTATTCCTGTGAGAGAAATCCCATAATAAATTGAGTGGTAGTTATTGATTTCTTGGCAACACCACTCTTCCTCTTTAGTTTCCTTACCAAAGCCTGAATGAAATGGTTGCCTCTGTCCTATCATTAGGAATTAGCACACAAAGTTCCTATTGGGTAACAAGGAATGCTTGAGCTACAGTGTGTATACTGTAAGTCAAAGCTGTCTACCTATCAGTTACAATATCAGTAAACAGACATGTTTTACACATGCCAGCTACCAGTGAAAGGACTAAGGGCCAAAGGATCATGGCTATTCTGTAGCTTTTGACAGCAGGCCTGTGGCTGCTTATGTTTGGAGATTTTGCATAGAAGCCTAGAAGTCATTGACTAATTTGAGTAATGACTCAAATGACTGAAAACAAAAAATTATTTTTGGAGTTAGAATATTCTTTGATTATATAGTTACATCAGAGATGTCTACTCTTTGGTACAGTAGAAGTATAGCATATGGAATCAATATTTCCTAAAATAAAAATGAAGAAAATCAGATTTACTTTTGTTAAGAATTCTCAAATGTTTTCTAAAAAAGACATAGTCTGAGATTGCAAAATTAGATCAAGAAATTATCATGCCACTTTTATAATCAGTCCCTCAATGGCTCCGTCCTGATGCGTGCCATTTGTCCTATGCATTTTTGGTCCTGGATTTCAAGGATCTGTTTGGTTGTCCCCACAGTATTGTTACAGTCTACCCTCCTATTTATCCTTCACACATTCTTTGTGCTCTAATGAAATTGGCCAAATCTAATTTTACCCAAACATGCTCTCTAATGCTTCTCTTCTGTGTGACTACTAACACTGCTCTCAGTGCATAAAATTCTTCCCATCCATATAACAATGTACCTGGTGTTCAAATTCCATCTCAAATATCTTGTCCTTGATACCTTTCCAGAAATCCCCTTGTAATTGATCTTTCCCTCTACTGGAGACTGAAGTTCTACAGTCTGTTGTCTGTAACTCTCTTATGGTCTGTATATCACTTTTTTTTTTTTTTGCCATACTTCTACATTTTCCTTACAGCTACTTGGCTATATATGCCTAAAAGGGATTTTTTTTTTTGGTGATCTTTGCCGATACATTTATGTTCAAGGTGAGGGGACAGGCCCCTTCGATATTCCATACCTACAGGTTTCTTTGCTAAAAATGCTGCTCGAGTGGTTTTGTTTCGTGAAAAGGAAGTACCTGGGAAATCACTGCCCTTCAGCCCAACCTTGGGGCAACCCTTGGTCAGCACTCTTACAGATTTTGGATTATGGAATCCCAGCTCCCTTTCTTGTGAGGAGGTTGTGGAGGACAACTCTGAGGTAAACTTATACTCCAGAGCTATCTTGTAGTATCATTCTTTGTTTACTCTCTACTGGGATTTCAGATCATATCCTATATAGGCTTCCTCAAATTTCCCATTCTATTTCCCCCACTCCCTTTATAAATCACCTATACAACAATCCCCACCTCAAGGTCTCTTTCCAGACAACTGTACCTAAGGCAGGTCCTGATGTGAAAAGCTATATCCTATTCATCCTTTTACTTCCCAGAGTTTCCAATAGAGTGTCCGGTATATAGTAAATCTTTAAATATTAGCAGAATAATAAAAGAAGAAATGAATATATGAATAACGACTTCTTTATTGGTATTTCAGAGAGAAGTCCAAGTAGTTACCTCAAAGAGTAGAAAAAGAAACTTTTAGCTACTAGCTACTGTCCTTTATCAAGTTTCCCACTAAATCTATCAGCATTTCCTCCCTTACAATTGTTCTGAGAATGAAGGGATAGTATCAGAAACATTTGTTCATCCATGCAATAAATCTTTATTGTACATCTATTATTTATCATGATCTCTTAGAAGGATTTTTTATTAAGATAGTTTTACTATATTTTGTTGATGTAAATGAAACCAACGTGTTCACAGTGAAATGATAATCAGTTAGGTTTTAGGGCACACATTAGATAGCTCTCTTGAGAGTGGTGTGATGTTTCCTCTTCAGTCAATGCTCACTCATCTGGTAGTGCTGAATTATGGAACTGGGATAATAATTTTATTACTGTTTAATACTTCAAATATTTATATTCTCAGAAAAGTGAGTCTTAATACAAATGTTCAATCGAAAATATAAACCAAAAATAGTTTACGTGACAAGTAGAGGTTTAAGGCTCTATTTAACTGATGTGTATCAAGGAGCACTTGAAGACCAAGTAACCACTCAAGTGGAAACAGAATTGCTTTTATAGGGATTGGGGAAGAAAAAGGTACTGGGACAGAATGCAGGTCTTTACTGCAAAACTCAAGGCAGGAATTGTTTTCTGTGCCTCCTGCTTAGGAACATTGGTGCAGTCCCCTTCTTGCAATGTCAGAACAGTTCTTTTCATACCTGTTTTTATAAGTGTTGCAGTTTGTCAAAATTTAGGAGAGGAGGAAGTGGCAAAGAAAGGGGAAAAGGGAAAGAGAAGGGGAAAATGTTATAAGAGTAAAGGCTCAAGGCAAGGGAAACTGGAGTTCTTTTAAATCCTTTGTATAAAAACAATAAAACTGTTAAAAAATTTCGGTAGAAATATCAACAGTTATCTACCTTCAACAATATGGAAACACTGACTAATGCTCTAAGAAACTGGTTGTCATAAAACCCGATGAAAATCTGAAAGTAGAGGCTATGAGTCTGTGACTCCATAACTCTATAATATAAAAGAGATACCTTGTCACTCTTCCATTTGTCTTATTCCATTCCATTTTGTCATATTGCATTTCTATTTGTATTTT
This sequence comes from Enhydra lutris kenyoni, assembly GCF_002288905.1. Classification (NCBI taxonomy): domain Eukaryota; kingdom Metazoa; phylum Chordata; class Mammalia; order Carnivora; family Mustelidae; genus Enhydra; species Enhydra lutris. The sequence goes on along the minus strand of NW_019154107.1, from coordinate 16,057,060 downwards.
ATATTTCTATAATATTTGAATTTAAGCTTGCATTTTCTGAATTTGTCATGTGATAGCGAAAATTTGGGTTATGTAATTACTTCCAGATATCTAATCATGTTAGTCTGTGATTCATCCTGAAAGTTAACCAAATCTGTTGACCATGTCTATTTTAATTCAAGTTCACTGTAATATTGTGTTGAGAAATAATCTAATGATGAAAGCTCATCTAAATCATGAAAATATATTTTAATAATATCAACCCCAAGATTTTTGCATTATTAATTTTTCCTTTCATCTTTGAATGGAAAAAGAATCTGCAGCAAAGTGAGATTTGCTATCTTTACTGCACTTAGCAAACTATAGTGAGATTTAAGTTTGAGTATTTGTACACTTTAGCTAACAGTTAAATGGATCTATTTTGGAATCACTGTAAATAGGAAAAACAGCACAGTAGTGCAAAATGTAAAGATGTTACAAAACCATCTCTTTCAAAATGGTAAATAATGATGTAAATAAAAAAGATTGATAACTGAGTGGTATCCATTTTTTATTGCATTAAATACCAGTTTGAATATATGAAAAGTTCTTAAATAATGCATCAAAAACACATTTTAGACTTCACATATGGTATTTAAATGTTAATATGATTCTGAATTAACCATAACATTTTAATGCCTCACATTGAGCCTTGTAGTCTGAGAACACCAAAAGAAAAGTAAAAAAAAAAAAAAATATATGGTTTAATAATTTTTCCCTCTTGTGCATTTTGCAATAGTCTTCAGGTCTTCAGTAGTTTATTTATTGGCAATATTACTCTTAAATATAGCTTCTTACTTAGGCTTTCAGGGCCCAAGTGCTTTCTCAAGTTCCATATTTTCCAAAATTTGTACCTCATTCTGCTAACCTATAAAATGATATTTCAGAGATCCTGAAAGCCATAGAAACAGAACATAATTGATTATGCAAATGACTTATTGGCATCAAAGTCCTAAACTTGAATAACAGAAAAATTCTGGTATCTTCAACAAAGCTTAGTAACTGTTTTTTTTTTTTTTTCTATCTCAGTCGAAAACTGACTCTATACTTAGAAAATGTTCTGAGACTGTTTTATTCTTACACAAAAACCATGACTAGATCTGGTAATTTTATTTTTACTTATTTATCGAGTAATTTTATTATAAGAATTACTCAAACAATTGTTTGACGTCACTTGAGAATAGTAGTTCTATTAAGTATTTATTTATTTATTTTCGCTTTTTCAATTCTCTGTTTTAATGATTTTTAAACATAGTTTAGGGCAGGAGAACTGGATAAAGACATGACTAGCCTCCAGAAAAGAAAGGAGAGTTATTAGAAAGTTAATTTTGGCATCTTGGGGATGTGTACTAGCCTTAAAAATCACTGGCTTTACTGTCAAATGTAGGTTTTCATTTTCATAATCTCAAACACATTAATATTTAATACTCTCCTCTTTGAGATGTATTTTTGGTATACTGCATTTCACCCTTTCTTCTTTCTGGACTCAACTATGGAATAAGGAACATTTTTGCTGTTGTTTTACATGCTCATTTTAGATTGGTATTAAATTTGGTTCCCAGCCTCCCAGCTCTTTGTTTTATTTCTCCAATATATCACTTGAAAAGTAAAAAAAAAAAAAAAAAAAAAAAAAAAGTAATAATAATAATACAAGGAGACTTCAAACATAAAGAAATAACACCTGTCAGTAAGTGCATTTATTTTCAGGAGCACACATCAGAAGTGATACTTTTTAAATTTATATTGGCCATATCATTTTGCTTCTATATTTCCATTTAAAAATTGTAAACTGGTACTAGAATGGGTAATTCTATGCTAAGAGAACTTTGAATCTTATTTTTTAGACAATTTACAAAAGTTAAGAGTAAGCATTTACAAGGCTTTGTGATATACATGTGGCTGGAAAGCCTGGAATTTCTTATGATCCCCCGGTACTAACCAAATGCATAGTCAACTAGGTGTCAAGAGATATCTGCACTACCATTTTAAAGGCAACTCTGTCTTAAAATTAACTCAACATTTATTTTTATGTATTTGGTAGTATCATGGATTCAGTTAAAATATTTTGAATTTCCTTTGCATTTTTTTAAAGATTTTTATTTATTTATTTGAGAGAGAGACAGTGAGAGAGAGCATGAGCGAGGAGAAGGTCAGAGGGAGACACAGACTCCCCGTGGAGCTGGGAGCCTGATGTGGGACTCGATCCCGGGACTCCAGGATCATGACCTGAGCCAAAGGCAGTTGTCCAACCAACTGAGCCACCCAGGCGTCCCTCCTTTGCATTTTGAATTTCCTTCCCAAATTAATATGGGCAGCATTCATTAAGATAACATGCTTATTTTATTTTTTAAACATGCTTATTTTAAAAGTATATTTGTTTTGTTTGGGAGAAGAGTCTTCTTAAACAGTTGACTTTTTCACAGCTCTGAGACTTGCTGATCTTATCTGGAGAGCAGGTAGAGATGGGATTGGGTGAACCATCCAATTCTTCAACTCATACTCTTGAAAATGCCTGAAAAATGGGTAGGAATGCCTGATGGGTGCCAAAAACTTATTTTCATGGGCAACTTGCTCAACATTTGATATAGATGAGGATGACTGCCTTGCCTAGCTCTGTTTGTAGCTGTGTTGTGAGGCAAGGTGGGCCTGTTTATCTGCTTGGCCAGAGAAAGAGCCCACAGTAGTCCGCCTCCCTCCCCCTCCACCCCGCCTCCAATGCAACCACTGCAGATGGATTTAGGCAGATGCATACATAGCACATGATCTAGTAGTAGTCACTCTCTCTGGTTCTTCCTTGAACAGGGTGCAGAGATGAAATTATACAGCAGTCATTTCAGCTCTACGAGTAAGGCAAAGACAGGGATAGGATGTGACCAAAACAGAGGATAGGGACCAGGGTCTGATTTCTACCAATGAGGCTACATTAGGAAAAACTACTACCAAGTTCTTTTCTGTGTTCTCTCTTAGTCTGATAGTGACATGTTATAAGCTTAAAAGCATCATGTAGCATCGCAGTCACTGCTATATTGTGGGGCAAGGATGAAAATAAGGAATCCCTAAGGATCATGGACATAAGTTTTCTGGAAGAACTAGATAGATTGGATTCTTTAAATAGTTAATAAATATTCAGAGTGTTTTAATTAATTCTAAAAGTATTTTAGAATTGGAATAGACAGGGACGCCAAGAAAGATTATTTCAAAAGCCTGTAGTTTTCTTTGCAGAACCACATGCCTTACTCCACGTAATATTTTTTTTAACACTTTTGAAATAAAGTTGTCAATGTGGCAGGCAAAAATGGGGCAAGCAAATTCCAGTAATAATTACTCTCAAGACAAATAAACTTCAAACATTTGTTCATTTTGCCATTATAAAGTCATTTTTCTCACCCTAGTAGATGTCAAATACCTGACCAATTGAGAGTAGAAAATTGTGTCTCTGATAACCAGAAATCATCTGACTCTCAGAAATGAGATTTTTTTTAGCATTCCCATTAGGGCTTTCATGTTGGCTTATTAAGACAGAATAGTCAGCTGAACAAGATTACCTGTCCCTGATAGGAAGGGAAATAAAGTTAATGATAAGACAAGCCGGGTTGACTATATTCTTTAACCTTCCTCTTAAAATACTCAGCCAAGTCT
>NW_019154107.1:16047600-16053303 GCF_002288905.1 Enhydra lutris kenyoni | reverse complement strand
AAACAATCAACGAAACTAGAAGACAGCCTATGGAATGGGAGAAGATACTTGCAAATGATATATTTGATAAAGGGTTAATCTCCAAAATCCACAAAGAACTTACAAACTCAACACCCAAATCAAAAAGTTAAAAATAGAACTACCCTATGACCCAGCAATTGTAGTACTAGGTATTTACCCAAAGGATGCAGAAAAACTGATTTGGAGGGGCACCTGTATCCCGATGTTTATAGCAGCATTATCAACAATAGCCAAATTGTGGTGAGCGCCCATATCTCCATCAATGGACAAATGGATAAAGAAGATGTGGTGTATATATACACAATGGTATATTACTCAGCCATCAAAAATAATGATTTGTAATGACATGGATGGAGCTAGAGTGTATTATGCTAAGTGAAATAAGTAGAGAAAGACAAATACCATATGATCTCACTTGTATGTTGAATTTAAGAAAGAAAACAGATGAACATATGGGAAGGGGGGAAAGAATAAAAGGGAGAAGGAAACAAGCCATGAGAGACTCTTAAAGGTAGAGAATGATCTGAGAGTTAATGGAGGGTACTGTGGGGTGGATGGGTGATGGGTATTAAGGAGGGCACTTGTTGTGATGAGCGCTGGGTTTTGTAGGTAAGTGATGAATCACTGAATTCTACTCCAGAACCCAATATTGCACTGTATGTTAACTACCTAAAATTTAAATTAAAAATAATAATATAATAAATTTTATGGGGTAAACAAGGTGGTGCAGGTAAGGATGTTGTAAAATTTTTTCCCGCTTTATCCTCTTTTTGGGGCTCACCATTTCAAGCCAGGATTTTACCTCTAACCTGCAGAGAGTAGTTATGTGCATGAATGAAAAATATGGAAGGGGATGGGTGATGGTTGGGACTTCACAGGCTAGCAGGGGAATTTCTATATTTCACTCCTAGAGGATTGCTGCCTTAGTATGTCCTCTTTTCTACTTTGGGAAGTTAGAAACATTAGCAGGTCTTACTCCAGGTAAACAGGTGTCCTTGTCTCCTCATTTTCTTTTTTGAGAAAACTGCTTCTGTATAATATCCTCAGCAACTTCTTATCTCTTTACCCTTTATAACAGATCAGAACCTGCTTTGGAAAAGATCTTATAATTTTAGTGAACTTTTGCCTCAAGCTTCATTCTTAATTGTGGAATAAATTATCCTATCAAAGACATTTCAATCTCTACCTAGCAGAAAGGAAAATGTTCTTTAAAAGTAATTTAGAAATCACAGCATGTAGCCACTAGCCCTGGTGTTCTGCTCTTGGCCACTTTGCTCTGTAGGGTTTTCTCTATAATTTGTTGAGAAGGCTAAGGGGTGAATACAGCACAAAATTTGCATGAGTGTATGGTCTGCATATTATGCTTGACTTAACCATAATCAAACTAGTTACTTTATACTAAAGTTTCCATTGATAATTTTTTGTAAGGAGGGCTGCAGTTGACTCTAGCATGACTTACATACCATGGTGTAATTTATCACCAATTCTCTGGTGTACCATTCTTAGAGGGTGGGAGTTACAGGAGATTTAGAAGAAATAGTAAGACTTAGTGACACAGATCATAGCCACAAAAATTTCTAACATTTGTTGGAAAGGTAAAACTAATACACATGAAAACAAGTCCATGAACCATTATATTTTAAAAAAAGATGTTTTAACTCTGTAGGAGGGGAAGTAATTATGGGCTGCCATATGTAGGGAGATACTCAGAGAAAGGACTGGTGGTCTATGAAAAGAGCACAAATGGTTGGGGGAATTAGATTAGAAGGGGTGAGCTTGGGGGTATCCCAGGTAAGGAGAACAAAGGTATCATGGGAAGTCCAGTGCAGAAGAAGCAGAGAGATAGAAGACTACATAGGCAGGAACAGGGCAGATTATGGATATGTTAGAAACACAGGAATTTAGCTATGTTGTGAGAGAGCACAGGGAATCTTAGTAAATTTCCTGGTAGAATAAAAAGATAATGAAATAAAATGGCAAAGCCATATCTGTGTTTGAGTTCTTTTTTAAAAAAATTATTTTTAGTAACATATAATATTTTATTTACCCCAGGGGTATAGGTCTGTGAATCATCATGTGTTTGAGCTCTTATTGTGTGTCTTTTACCAAGTCACAAAACTATTTTCATCTTCACTTTCCTCAATACAAAATCAGGACATAGGGTTATGTGATTTTAAGAATCAGTGAGAAATATGGGAAATGATAATAACAAGAGCAATAAGATGTCTGTTACTAGTATTTTATGGTTTTGATTTAAGCAAATTGAGATAACCGGTTTCTGTGACCATCCCTTTAAGAGAGGTGGAAATTACTTTCTTTCCTTTTGAATTTGGACAGGTTCTATGACTACGTTGAATAGTAGAATATTGCACAAATTATGATATGACAAATTATATACCTAGACCTTATTCCACTCCTTGTCTCTTAGAATGCATGTTCTTGATATACTCCTTCTAAGAACCCAGTCACCATGATTTGAAAAGCCTGAGTTATGTGGAGAGGTCACTTGTAGATACTGCAATTTACAGTATCAGCTTTACTCCCAGTTGGCATCTACCAATAACTTGCAGTCATGTGGAAATAAATAGTCATGTTGGCCATGAAGCCTTCTTTAAGCTTCAGATTATTTCATTCCTAGCCCCTGTCCAGCAAACACATATGTGGTCCCAAACAAAGGCCACCCAGCTGAGACCAATGAACTCACAGACTCTTGAAGAAAATAATCTGTTTTTTAGATCACTGTTTAAACAAGTTTGGGGGCACCTGGTTGGCTCAGTTGGCTAAGAATCCGAGTCTTCATTTCAGCTCAGGTCATGATCTCAGGGTCATGAGATCAAGTTCTTCTTCCAGGTCTACACTCAGCATGGAGTCTGCTTGAGATGCTCTCCCTCTCCATTTGCTCCTCGCCCTGAGCTTGCTCTCTCTTTCTGATAAAAAAAAATGTTTCAACAAATTTTGAGATGACTTGTTACATAGCAATTGATAACAGGAACATTGATTTTCTTTTTTTTTTAAATCAGGATAATATTAAAGGGGTGTTTATATTATAGGGTATTTGCTATGAGTGTTACATATGGAGGGCAGAATTCCAGGTATCGAGGAGATGAAGGCCTTTATTAGGGAATCAGTGTTGAAAATGAAGAGTATTTCTTTCATTACCCATTCATTCATTTACTCAAAAAATATTTATTGAGTAACAGTATTCATTATACCAGTTTGGTGAATATTATTTTTTGGCTATGGAATCCTCAAAAATGAAAGAATAATATTGTATGATAAATTTTACTTAAAAATTTTTTTTAGAGATTTTATTTTTAAGTAATCTCTATACCCAACATGGGGTTTGAACTCACAACCCTGAGGTCAAGTCACATGCTTCATCAACTGAGCCACCCAGGTGTCCCCTTTTTTTCAGTAAATTTTAAAACTTCATATTTTCCTGCTATGTCAACATCCCTACAAAGAGGCTGTGAGCACCCCACCAGGATGATGACCATGTGTATCATGTGTATGATAAATCTGGTCCCTGCCACAAGTTCCCCTTCTTGCTATCCCCTGCCTGTGACTGCCAATGAAAACTCAACAGTGAAATCCCTTATGCCTTTTGCCTGTGTACTCCACCCTGATCCTTGTTGACTGGTCCTCACTCTCCTTTGGGTCCCCTGCTTGGTTGAACCTGTTTCCTTGGGGCTTGTCCTATATGGTGTCCTATGTAGTGTGCTGTGCTCTTCACTAGGACCCACATGTGAATATAATAAATCCTTCAATTTTATATGCCTCTCAAAATGTAATTTCTGTTGAAATGGTGGAGTGATTATTAAAGACCCCACAAGGGGTACTTACAGATACCTGTGTTCAAAGCATTTAAATCTTATAGTATTGGCCAAGAAACTAACTAAAACTGGGTTGCTTATGAGACATATAAGGGATATTGGAAAACTCAGCACCCTAGGCTTCTACATCTGCAAAAGAAAAAGCAAGGAAAATTAAAATATATACAAAGTCACACAGTGGAGTCAGGGACAAGTGACATGATAATTTAAGTTCATTTTTGAATCACAATGTCTAGGTTCAATCCAGGTGCCACCGATAGTCATATGCAATCTCAAGTAAGTCACTTATATAAAATGGAGATGGACAAATTACAACATCTACTGTTAATAAGTATTAATGAAGTAAATTTGTATAAAGAATTGTGTCACCCATCTGTTACACCGTTTGAGTACTTACCTACCAACTTTAAATGCTATGTTTCAGTTCCCAGATTTCCAGGAATGTATCTCCTATATTCAGCATAATATATTCAGTGACTTTTCTGCTTGGTTATAAGTGTTTCCTTTGTTTTTGTTTCTCATAAAGAATGAGCTCTTCCAGGAAAACATATCTCTATTAGTAGAAATGTTAATGTAAATGCTTTGATCTTTGTTGTATATTTTATTTCTCTTGGCCATGATTCTTTGATGTTTTACTAACTGCTCTGATTATTATCATAGTCTTACCACCTTGTTGTTTTCATTTTTGTTGGATCCCATCTCTTGTTTTTATGTTCAGTTTCCCTACATTTTCCAAAGAGGAAATCCTTGCCTGCAGGTAGAGGTCCTCTTCCTCACAAATAGCTGATTTGGTTGGGTTAATATTTAATGGTCATACTACATAGACTTCTAAAAGAGGTAATAATATGAAGTGTTTACATTGTAAAAATAAAAGCACATATATGACTTTTTGAAGATTTAATTGATACCATTGTAAACACTTGAAAATCTAATTGGCTTTTGGGTGGATAATTTAGAATATGTTCTTTATTGTCTTTTATTCTCCATATCAAATTGCTAAACAGATGATACTTCTAGAGTCATACCCAGCACATTGTCAAATACTTCTCTCTGAAATATTAAGCACCCCTAAATTTATATTTAATTTGAGACATTTTCAGAAGCATTCAGGAAAACACAGAATTGTGATAACATGGAGAAAATTATCCAAATGAAAACAAATGTAGTAATTAGCTTATTTAAAACTCACTATGAGAACACTGCTATTCAGACCTACAACACTAGGTGGCAAAATAAGTACAGATTGATACAAACACTTGACTAGGAGATTCAAATTGTTTTTTTCTTAATGTTTAGGGAAGAAAGGCATTATTAAAGCAGTAGAACACTGCAGTGCTCCACTTTCAGATACCAGTAGTCTGTGGAACCTTACTTCTTTTTGTCATTATTGGAAAAGAGCATGGGAAGGCAGGGCCTAAAGCGTATACATTTATCTAATAGTCAAAGCTCTGAGATGAGTTTTTTGCTAACAGTATCAATTGTAGTAGTAAACTTCACATCTAATAGAAACCCACAAAATCTTGTGCTTTGCATTTTTCAAAGATGTTCACATATATTATCTCATAGTCACAAATAATCTATATTATAGAGGAGGGATGTAACATTTAGAGATATTAAGTGATTTGCCCATTATCAGATAGGTGACATAAAAATTAAAAGCAAGGTCTTCTGTCTAATGCTGAACTATCTCACAAAATAAAATGTACGATATTGATCATAGAGACACAAATGATGCGATCTAGATTTTAATTAAAAACCGTGTAGGGGAGCGCCTGGGTGGCTCAGTGGGTTAAACCTCTGCCTTCGGCTCAGGTCATGATCTCAGGGTCCTGGGATCGAGCCCTGCATC
>NW_019154107.1:16045440-16047500 GCF_002288905.1 Enhydra lutris kenyoni | reverse complement strand
TCATGATCTCAGGGTCCTGGGATCGAGCCCTGCATCGGGCTCTCTACTCAGCAGGGAGACTGCTTCCCACCCCCGACCCCCCGTCTGCTGCTCTGCCTACTTGTGATATCTCTCTCTGTTAAATAAATAAATAAAATCTTTTAAAAAATGTAGGTTAAAAAATATGTTAAGTCAAGAGCAACTCTTTGTGGGGGAGAGTAGGTTGAGCACAAAGCTCCAAATAAAGAAGCTATAAAATATAAAGTTCCTTACTGCTTCAGTGTTTTTCCAACCAACTTTTGGGTCTGTCAAGACAAGGTCAAACATTATAGTAGTGGAAAAATAGATCTGGAAACAGACTAATTTGGAAGCAAAATTGGTAGAAAGGAGCAAGTAGAGAGTTGTGAAGCACTAAGGGAGCATTAGTGACAAGTAGTTAGAAATGAGTGTGGCTCATACAATTCTTATCCTTTTTTTTTTCAATTAATGTGGTATATCATGTTGACTGATTTGCAAATATTGAACCACTTTTGAAGCTCAGGAATAAATCCCACTTGATCATTGTGAATAATTGTTTTAAGGTACTGTTGAATTTGATTTGCTAGTATTCTATGAAGAACTTTTGCATCCATGTTCATCAGGGATGTTGACCTGTAATTCTTTTTAGTGGGGTTTCTGTCTGGTTTTGGGACCAAGGTAATGCTGGCCTCATAGAATGAGTTTGAAAATGTCTGTCCATTTCTAATTTCTTGGAACAGTTTCAGAAAAATAAGTATTAACTCTTGTTTAAATATGTGGTAGAATTTGCCTTTGAAACCGTCTGGCCCTGGACTTTTATTTGTTGGGAGATTTTTGATTGTTGATTCCATTTCTTTGCTGGTTATGGGTCTGTTCAAATTTTCTATTTCTTCTTGTTTTAGTTTTGGTAGGTTATATTTGTAGAAATTTGTCCATTTCTTCCAAATTACCCAGTTTGTTGGCATATAATTTTTCATGAGATTCTCTTATAAGTGTTTGTACTTCTGTGGTGTTGGTTGCAATTTCTCCTCTCTCATTTGTGATTTAATTAATTTAATTTAATTTCTCTTTTTTTTCTGAAAAGTCTGGCTAGGGGGTTATTACCTTTATTAATTCCTTCAAAGAACCAGCTCTTAGTTTCATTGATCTGTTCTACTGTTTTTTTTTTTTTTGTTGTTGTTGTTGTTGTTAATTTTGATATCATTTATTTCTGCTGTAATCTTTATTATTTCCCTTCTTCTGCTGGCTTTAGTTTTCATTTGCTGTCCTTTTTCTAACTTCTTTAACTGTCAGATTAGGTTGTGTATTTGAGACTTTTCTTGCTTCTTGAGAGGCATGTAGTGCTATATACTTCTCCCTTAAGACTGTCTTTGATGCATCTAAAAGGTTTTGGGCCATCGTGTTTTCATTTTCATTTGTTTCCATGTATTTTTTTTAATTTCTTCTCTAATTTCCTGGATAACCCATGCATTCATTAGTAAGAGGTTCATTAACCTCCATGTATCTGTGGTCTTACCCAGTTTTTTCTTGTGATTGACTTCTAGTTTCTAGTGCTGTGGTCTGAAAATATGCATGGTGTCATCTTCATTTTTACACTTGTTAAGGACCAATTTGTGACCCAGTGTGTGATCTTTTCTGGAGAATGTTCCACATGCACTTGAAAAGAATGTGTATTCTGTTGCTTTAGGATGAGACATTCTGAATCTATCTGTTAAGTCCATCTGGTCCAGTGTGTCATTCAAAGCCATTTTCTTATTGATTTTCTGTTTAGATGACCTGTCCACTGCTGTAAGTGGGGTGTTAAAGTCCCCTACTATTATTGTATTGTCATCAATGAGTTTCTTTATGTTTGTTATTAATTGATTTATATATGTGGGTGCTCCCATGTTAGGGGCTTAAATATTTACAATCATTAGATCTTCTTGATGCATAGACCCTTTAAGAAGAGCACCATGCAGAAGAATGAAACTGGACCACTTCCTTACGCCATACACAAAAATGAATTCAAAGTGGATAAAAGACCTTAATGTGAGACAAGAATCCATCAAAATCCTAGAGGAGAA
>NW_019154107.1:16013596-16045040 GCF_002288905.1 Enhydra lutris kenyoni | reverse complement strand
AGTGAGCTAAGTAAGTCAGAGAAAGACAAATGCCATATGATTCCACTTACTTGTAGAATTGAAGAAACTAAACAGGTGAACATATGGGAAGATGGAGAGAGAAGGGGCAACAAACCATAATAGACTCTTAATGAAAGACAATTAACTGAGGGTTGATGGCATGCGGTGGGCAGGGGTTGGTTTAAATGGGTAGTGGTATTCAGAAGGGTACTTGTTATATAGATCACTGGTTGTTGTATGTAAGAGATGAATCAATGGGGTCCACTTTTGAAACCGATATTGTACTGTATGTTAAGCAAATAGAATTTAAATAAAATTAAAGAAAATATATAAACAGCATTTTTCACAGAACTAGTACAATCCTAAAATGGTATGGAACCAGTAGAGACCCACAAATAGTCACAGCAAAGAATTTTTGACCAAGAAAATCTTCATTATTTGGACCTGAATTAATGCTTTCAAAAGTCAAGAGAAAACATACTTCAAAATACAGGTATAAAAAATAGATGATAATTCCAGAAGAAAGAATAATAAGAGCAGCAGAGACAAGATTTGGAAACCCAAGAAATGAATACAAAGTGTACCAGAATGAAAAGACAGAAATGTTGGAAAAGAGGGGATGATTAAACAATAGCAAAATATTTTCCTTAGGGAAAGGAAGACTTGGATCTGATTATTAACAGACTCAACTGATTTCCAATTAGGTTTAATGAGAAAAGGTGTTCACTTTAGCATATACTGGTAAGCTTCCTGAACCTGAAGGATAAAGAGAAGTACCTTACAAAATCTGGCAGAAAGTAAGAAATTAAGAGTACTTACAAAAGAAAAGTATGAGGCAGGCATTTGATACTTGAAACTGGAAAAGCCATCTACAAGCTACTGAGAGAAAAGGTAACAATTCCCAAATGTTATACCTAAATATTTGGCTCATCTGTCAAAATATTTTTTTTAAATTCCATGTATTATCCACAAACATTCTATATAAGGAAAATACTTTGCTAACCAAACAATTACTGAATCAAAACAGAATATAAGATGGGAAAGATAAATAGAAAAGGAAATAATGGATGAGAGAAAACATTTCATTCATTTTCAGTCTATACATATATGTATATATACACCCATATATTATATGTACACATAAATAATGCATAATAATACAGTGGTTACAGTATAAATGAAAATATGTAATATTTAAGTCAAATAGTCATACTATTAAAAAGATGAATATAGTTAGAACATAAAATGTTTAATCAATTAATGAAAACCTAGGAGTTGAAGGGGAAGGTAATAAAGGTGGAAACTTTTAAGGGACATTTGGTACAAAGATGTTTATTTCAGCACATTTATAAAGTTAAGAAGATAGAGTGAATTTTTTTTTAGGATTTCATTTATTTATTTGAGAGAGAGAGAGAGAGAGTGAGAGAGAGAGAGAGCAGGAGCAGGAGGGGGAGAGGGAGAAGACTTCCTGCTGAGCAGAAGTCTTCCACCGGGCTGGATCCCAGGACCCTGAGGTCATGACCTGAGCCAAAGGAAGATAAACAACTGAGCCACCCAGGTGCCTGAAGAATGAATATTTTAATAAATACTATAAACACACCATGAACATTATGTGGCCTTTAAAAATAATGAGTCTTGGATAGGTTTCCAAAATGTGTTTGTCAAAAGACAAAATGCAGAGCTGTGTATATAGAATTAATCTTGATGTGTCTGAGTGTTGTGTGTGTGCATGCACATGCCCTTATGTATATGTTATATGAGCACTGAGAAGGATGTGAAAGGATAAAATCCTGGATGTTACTATTGGTTACTTTCTTGGGGGAGGGTAGGGAGTTAGAGAGGAAGAAAGAAAACACACAAAAAATTACTTTTTAAAATATTTTTAAAAAGTGATGTATAATGGGACCTCACTTTTATAAAAGGATATATAGAGATATTATGCTATGCACAGAGAGACACATGAAAAGATAGTTATTAAAACTTTAATTAAAAAAAAACCTTAATGGAAGCCTTCTTGATGTAGTAAGTTTTAGAGTATGTGCTTTCTTCTATATTTACAATATATAAAGATTTATATATATCATATAGCTATCTTCATAGTGAGAAATTCACAAAGAAATATTAATGTTATAATTATTCTTTATTGAGCACAAATATGGTGTCACTAACTAGACTAACAGTCTTATATATATCATAGTTAATTTGCACAGAACTCCTATAATGTAAGCATTATTACCACATGACAGTTGAGGAATCTGAGTTTAATGAAGGTGATATTTCTCACAAAGATGATGGAACTAGTGGGGGAAATCCAAGTCTGTCTCTCTCAAAAGATTTACTTTTGAATACTACTCAGTACTTAAGTTATTTCTGCCCCCCCCATTGTCCTCTTTCCCCTCCTAGGCATACTTTTTTCCTCTCTCTGACCATTTCCTGTAAAGTGGCTTTATGCCAAGAGATTTTCTTCACAGAATTTGTGCACCAACACCTCTCATCTCTAATTCTGGTACATTACTGGGTTTGCTAATTATGACACACTATGACTAAACTATCACCTTCACATGTTGTTTACATTTTCGGGGCATTTCATTATGTTTTTACTTTGCATAATATAGATTTTTTTATTTATTAGTGTAGAAAGTGTCAATATGTATGAGCATACTTAATAAAAACAAATGCCAACATAAATTTTCTCACTTTTAATATAGTTCCCTCAGAAAGTTAAAAATAGAACTATCCTACAATCCAGCAATTGCACTACTAGGTATTTATGCAAAGGATACAAAAATACAGATTTGAAGGGGCATATGAACCCTGATGTTTATAGCAGCATTATCAACAATAGCCAAACTATGGAAAGAGCCCGTGCCCATCAACTGATGAATGGATAAATATGGATATGGAATGGATATATAATGGAGGATTACTCAGCCATCAAAAAAAAAAAAGTGAAATCTTGCCATTTGCAACAAGGTGTATGTAGCTAAAGTGTATTAGGCTGAGCAAAATAAGTCAGAGAAAGACAAATACATATGATTTCACTCATGTGTGGAATTTAGGAAACAAAACAGATGAACATATGAGAAGGAGAAAAAAAGAGAGGGAAGCAAAACGTAAGAAACTCTTTTTAAAATTATTTATTTATTTATTTATTTGACAGAGAAAGAGATCACAAGTAGGCATAGAGGCAGGCAGAGAGAGGGGGGGAAGCAGGCTCCCCGCTGAGCAGAGAGCCTGATGCGGGGCTCGATCCCAGGACCCTGGGATCATGACCTGAGCCAAAGGCAGAGGCCTTAACCCACCGAGCTATCCAGGCGCCCCAAGGGACTCTTAATAATAGAGAACAAACAGGGTTGATGGAGGGAGGTATAGGGGGAGAGATAGACTACATGGGTGATGGGTATTAAAGAGGACACTTGTCATGTAGAGCACTGGGTGTTATATGTAAGTGATGAATCACTAAATTCTACTCCTAAAACCAATATTACCTTAATAGAATTAAATAAATATTTGGAAGAAAACAATTTGCTCACTTTTAATACAAACTTTCAGACGTTTTAAGAGGCTTGAAAGTGACCTCAGAATCCTTAACACTTATTACATATACTTCTCATATCTAAACTAACTGAAGAAATTGCTTTATTGGGTGGGAGGTGATTCCAAGAGTCATTTCTTAAGATATTAATCTTTCAATTTTAACTTTATCAACCAGCATTTTCAAAAAACTATTTTCTTCCTGAAATATTAACTGAAATCAGGACAGTGATCAAGAAGCCATTAAGCTCTTTCCCAGACAATCATTGAATAATCATTAATAGTTACTGATTGCTCTCTAGTTTTGATGTTACATGAAGATAAAATCTCATGATTTCAGCTTAAACTGAAGCAGTAAGACCTTTACAAAAACCTGGTAAGAGCCATTATTTTCTTCTCTAAACTAGATAAGACACTAATTGCTTTAACTTATTTTGATTTGCCACCAATGAAATCCATGATCAAATAACAAATATTACATGTATGAGATAATGGAAGTTATTTGTTTTGTAATAAAATTGATTCATACAGAAATTACTACCTTTCAGAATTGATGCCATTGGCAGTCAAATGCCCTACCCCATTAAATACTGTCCTCATTGAACAATTATTACAGCTAGAAGTACAAGTATCCCTTATATCAACTCTTACTTCCTAATGAGTTACACAATTTTAAATATCCAGAATTCAGTGTTTGAATCTTAAAGTACGTGCATCCTTATTTTATGAGGAATCCAAGAGATACAAAGTGTGCTGGTGCTATCTCAGCTGTTCTCCTAATATGCTCAAATCTGGTATTCAAGTTGTTTAGACTTATTGGGTGTTACCATTTTCATCTTCATCACCCTTTCCCTATACACTTAGTTTTTCAGGGGTCCTAGTATTTACCTGGGCAAAAGTCTCAGTACAGTATTAACCCAAGTGTAAATTAGATAGTGAGAAAGTAAAACAATGGATTTTTGGGTCATTATGTTCCTAAATAAATATATACAATGATTAAAAAACCTAAAACAGTATTAAAGTAAGGCCACTCAGTAGCCATATCTGGAAGAAAATAGAGGCAAGGCCATTCTGCAAACATGAATGACAAGAGAAATTAAATACCTCCTTTTTCTGATGAACATGAGTGACTACCTCTTCTTTACCAATGTCAACTAGAGTCCTGATTTAATCTTCCCATTTCCTAGATAAATATGTAAAAGTAATATATATTTTTTCCTGGGGTGCAGTCCCCTTTTCTGTAGCAAGCATAAACCTAACTTTATTTGTATGAAGATGTGTTCCTAATGATAGGTGATGTTTGGTCAGTTAATATCTTTTATATATTATTTTACTGTTCCTTTATCTCATTGTAGATATTTATTGAACTATAGAAGAAAAAAATAATTTATACCCACTATTGTGAAGTATTGAGCCAAACTATACCTAAGTGTGTCTACTAATGAATACATTAAGTACTTAAATAGTAGGTTTGATAAGAGATTCCTATTATGAAGAAATCCTTGATAGACTGCATTATTAGAGAAATTGTCTGCACTGGCTGGGAACCCAATATGTTTCCCACTTAAAATGCTTAAATACAAACTTATGCTGTCCAAACTTAAACTATTCAGATATCTACAGGACCAGATTAAGATCAGATACTGTATTGACTGGGACACTAGAGGAGAGAAATGACATAACGAGATACATGTTTTTTTTCCATTTTCTTCACTTTGAGTATCTGCAGTTGAATCACATGTGTTACACACACAAACAAATATTCTACCTTATCAACAACCATGATGTTCTGAATGAGCAACTATTTAGATGGATCATGAGTGAAAGGAGGATTGTAGTAGCAAAGCAACATGTTCATTTTGCACTTATGTATCAGACATGATAAAAGCACCACCTCAGTCAGGTCATATAACAATCTGAGAAAGTAGGAATCATTGTCCCATTGCACAGTAAGAATTAGTTAAGAAGCTCTTCAGATTCAGAAGCTTTTATATCTGTCACTGTACCCTGTTTTAATCATGGTTGAGGGCTTGTGATCTGCCTCTCCACTGTTTTAGATTGTCGGTGGAATGTAAACCAAAGGTGATCAAAGTGTTAATACTTTCAACATTATATCTTAATCCTTAAAGTCTAAATATAATGTTCCTAATACAATGTGAATATAAAAGAAAATATAGTGCTTCATTAAATTAAACATAAGGACAACTAAAATGAATATGCTGAAGAAATGTGGTTAGGAGAAAGAAGTAGCTCATAGTTTCATGGCTATTTTTAAAAACTTTTGTTCCTCATCCTATAACTGTATATGAGTATTCTTGAAAAGGCATAGAGCATTTTAATGCAAATTATAGTTTAGTCATAAGCTACTTTTACAAAATGGCAGAGGTGTCTTCTCCATCACTTTTTCCTATCTGAGACCCCTACCCCTTTTTGAATGACTGATATCAGTAATGTCCTTACACATTAGGAAAATAAGTTGAAGGATGAATTCATACCTTGTTGAAGTCAGCAGAATTATCATGATCTCAACACATTCAACGAATAAGCACCATATACCAAATTTTCTATCTTTTCATAGAAGAGATACATGCAGGCAGCAACCAGTGGTTTTTCACTAAGTTCCTGTGCTTCTGATTGGTGCAACATTTGCAACTATCACGCCCCAGATCCCATCACATCATAAGTCACAGATCCTCTAACTATGCATTTACCTAAGTGCTATTTCCAATGAGCAAAACTCTTAGCCTCTTAGCAGCCTCCTACTGCTTTTTCTGCTGCTACAGTATTCTTTCTTCTCTTTGTATTCTGCACTTTTGTACATTTACATGATACTGCTGAGGGAGAGACATTTTTGTCTAGTCTCATTACTTTAGCACTTCTATCTTGTGCTCTTTGCCCAAAGAGCTATGG
The DNA here is from genome assembly GCF_002288905.1 of Enhydra lutris kenyoni. Classification (NCBI taxonomy): domain Eukaryota; kingdom Metazoa; phylum Chordata; class Mammalia; order Carnivora; family Mustelidae; genus Enhydra; species Enhydra lutris. Next base: position 16,038,596 of record NW_019154107.1, on the reverse strand, counting down.
ATTACACTGAGCTAGGTCTTGTTATTCCCCTCTACACTAAAATGTACTCATGTGTGTCAGTCACACTAAGCCAACTTTAGTTACCATTAGACAAAAACCCTCAAATCTCAGCTGCAAAAAACAAATATTTATTTCTAACTTCTGCTACATGTCCATTGTGGGTTGTCAGAATGGCTCGGCTCATCACTAAATGGCCTGAGGTGAAGGTTTAACCATGTTTTCAGATGTGGTCAATAAGGATGTGACATACCTTACTTCCTCTCACAGGTCACTGGACAAAATTAGTTACATAGCTCTCTAATCAAAATGGCACCAGGCAATGAAATCCTACCTTGTTCTGGGAGGGGAGAGAGCAGGAAATCGTTGGAAAATAGTTTAGTGACTACTGCACTAAACATGTATAAAGGCAAACATTAATTCTGAATTGCCTACCTTTAAATTTTCATTAAAGTGTTTTATTGAGTACTGATAAGAAAAGCAATGTTGATTTTTGTTTTGTTTTGTTTTTTGACTCAACATATTTGTTTTTAAATGACTTTATATTTTTACTGCAGTCTTAGGCTCACAGGAATATCGAGAAGGTACACAGATTTTCCATAAACTTCTTGCTCTCACACAGCATAGTCTTTCCAGTTATCAACATTCCCCACCAGAGTGGTACATTTGTTACAGTTAATGAACCTATATTGACAAATCATTATCATCCAAAGCCTATAGGTTACATTGGGCTTCACTCTTGGTGGTGTATATTCTATGGATTCAGACAAATATAAAATGACATGTATCCATAATTATAGCATAATACAGAATAGCTTAACTGCCCTAAAAATCCTTTGTGTTCTGCCCATTAACGCCTCCTTTACCCAACCCCTGGCAATCAGTGCCCTTCTAACAAACTCCACAGTTTCATCTTTTCCAGAATGTAATATATTTGGAATCATAAATTATGTAATGTAGTCTTTTCAGATTAACTTCTTTCACTTACTGATATGCATTTAAATTTCCTCTTTACCTATTCATGGCATGATAGCTTTTTTTTGTGCTAAATCATATTTCAATGCTTGCATGTACTATATTTATTCTTTCACCTACCAAAGGATATCCTGGTTGCTTCCACGTTTTGGCAATTATGAATAAAACTGCCATAAACATCCATGTGTACATTTTTGTGTGGACATAAGTTTTCAACTCCTTTGGGTATATACCAAAAAGTAAAATTGCTGGATCGTATATTAAGAATATGCTTAATTTTGTAAGAAACTGCTGTCTTCCAAAGTGGCTGTACCAGTTTGCATTTCTATAAGATTAATATTTACTGAATAAATACCATGTGCTATCATTGGTGCTTGGTTATACCAATAAGATCTTGCTGAATTCAATATCACTCATTAGATGTAATTATTTCAAGAATCAGGAACAGAAACAGTTTTATAGAAGCAGGACAACTGTGCCCAGGTACATTAGTGCATTAATGCCTTCAAGCTTCCCTTTTATCCTCGTATTACAGGTATAGTTCCCATTCTGCATTAACCCACCTGCCTTGTATGCCTGCTTTTCCTGACACCTTTCTTTAATCTGCAACATTACGTATCCCAACCTCAGCAGCTGAACCACTTATCCTCCTTCCTGTTCTTATTTATGGTAGTGTCAGACTCAAAGAACCCTAGACTAGTCAGTCATTAGAGGGCTCAATATCAGATAACACATGACCTTAATCTTCTATGGCTCATATCCTTCTCTTTTTGAACTCTTGCTTTATTTCATTTATTTATTTATTTATTTTTTAAATTTTATTTTTCATAAACATATAATATCTTTTTATCCCCAGGGGTACAGGTCTGTGAATCGCCAGGTTTACACACTTCACAGCACTCATCATAGCACATACCCTCCCCAATGTCCATAATCCCACCCCCCCGTCCCAACTCCCCCCATTAACCCTCAGTTTGTTTTGTGAGATTAAGAGTCACTTATGGTTTGTCTCCCTCCCAATCCCATCTTGTTTCATTTACTCTTCTCCTACACCCTTAACCCATGTTGCATCTCCTCTCCCTCATATCAGGGAGATCATATGATAGTTGTCTTTCTCCGATTGACTTATTTCGCTAAGCATGATACCCTCTAGTTCCATCCATGTCGTCGCAAAAGGCAAGATTTCATTTCTTTTGATGGCTGCATAGTATTCCATTGTGTATATATACCACATCTTCTTTATCCATTCGTCTGTTGATGGACATCTAGGTTCTTTCCATAGTTTGGCTATTGTAGACATTGCTGCTATAAACATTCGGGTGCACGTGCCCCTTCGGATCACTACGTTTGTATCTTTAGGGTAAATACCCAGCAGTGCAATTGCTGGGTCATAGGGGAGTTCTATTTTCAACATTTTGAGGAACCTCCATGCTGTTTTCCAGAGTGGTTGCACCAGCTTGCATTCCCACCAACAGTGTAGGAGGGTTCCCCTTTCTCCGCATCCTCGCCAGCATCTGTCATTTCCTGACTTGTTAATTTTAGCCATTCTGACTGGTGTGAGGTGGTATCTCATTGTGGTTTTGATTTGTATTTCCCTGATGCCGAGTGATGTGGAGCACTTTTTCATGTGTCTGTTGGCCATCTGGATGTCTTCTTTGCAGAAATGTCTGTTCATGTCCTCTGCCCATTTCTTGATTGGATTATTTGTTCTTTGGGTGTTGAGTTTGCTAAGTTCTTTATAGATTTTGGACACTAGCCCTTTATCTGATATGTCGTTTGCAAATATCTTCTCCCATTCTGTCAGTTGTCTTTTGGTTTTGTTAACTGTTTCCTTTGCTGTGCAAAAGCTTTTGATCTTGATGAAATCCCAATAGTTCATTTTTGCCCTTGCTTCCCTTGCCTTTGGCGATGTTCCTAGGAAGATGTTGCTGCGGCTGAGGTCGAAGAGGTTGCTGCCTGTGTTCTCCTCAAGGATTTTGATGGATTCCTTTCTCACATTGAGATCCTTCATCCATTTTGAGTCTATTTTCGTGTGTGGTGTAAGGAAATGATCCAATTTCATTTTTCTGCATGTGGCTGTCCAATTTTCCCAACACCATTTGTTGAAGAGGCTGTCTTTTTTCCATTGGATATTCTTTCCTGCTTTGTCGAAGATTAGTTGACCATAGAGTTGAGGGTCTATTTCTGGGCTCTCTATTCTGTTCCATTGATCTATGTGTCTGTTTTTGTGCCAGTACCATGCTGTCTTGATGATGACAGCTTTGTAATAGAGCTTGAAGTCCGGAATTGTGATGCCACCAACTTTGGCTTTCTTCTTCAATATTGCTTTGGCTATTCGAGGTCTTTTCTGGTTCCATATAAATTTTAGGATTATTTGTTCCATTTCTTTGAAAAAAATGGATGGTACTTTGATAGGAATTGCATTAAATGTGTAGATTGCTTTAGGTAGCATAGACATTTTCACAATATTTATTCTTCCAATCCAGGAGCATGGAACATTTTTCCATTTCTTTGTGTCTTCCTCAATTTCTTTCATGAGTACTTTATAGTTTTCTGTGTATAGATTCTTAGTCTCTTTGGTTAGGTTTATTCCTAGGTATCTTATAGTTTTGGGTGCAATTGTAAATGGGATGGACTCCTTAATTTCTCTTTCTTCTGTCTTGTTGTTGGTGTAGAGAAATGCAACTGATTTCTGGGCATTGATTTTATATCCTGACACTTGACTGAATTCCTGTACAAGTTCTAGCAGTTTTGGAGTGGAGTCTTTTGGGTTTTCCACATATAGTATCATTTCATCTGCAAAGAGTGATAGTTTGACTTCTTCTTTGCCAATTTGGATGCCTTTAATTTCCTTTTGTTGTCTGATTGCTGAGGCTAGGACTTCTAGTACTATGTTGAATAGCAGTGGTGATAATGGACATCCCTGCCGTGTTCCTGACCTTAGCGGAAAAGCTTTCAGTTTTTCTCCATTGAGAATGATATTTGCGGTGGGTTTTTCATAGATGGCTTTGATAATATTGAGGTATGTGCCCTCTATCCCTACACTTTGAAGAGTTTTGATCAGGAAGGGATGCTGTACTTTGTCAAATGCTTTTTCAGCATCTATGGAGAGTATCATATGGTTCTTGTTCTTTCTTTTATTAATGTGTTGTATCACATTTATTGATTTGCGGATGTTGAACCAACCTTGCAGCCCTGGAATAAATCCCACTTGGTCGTGGTGAATAATCCTTTTAATGTACTGTTGAATCCTATTGGCTAGTATTTTGGCGAGAATTTTTGCATCTGTGTTCATCAAGGATATTGCTCTGTAGTTCTCTTTTTTGATGGGATCCTTGTCTGGTTTGGGGATCAAGGTGATGCTGGCCTCATAAAATGAGTTTGGAAGTTTTCCTTTCATTTCTATTTTTTGGAACAGTTTCAGGAGAATAGGAATTAGTTCTTCTTTAAATGTTTGGTAGAATTCCCCCGGGAAGCCATCTGGCCTTGGGCATTTGTTTGTTTGGAGATTTTTGATGACTGTTTCAATCTCCTTACCGGTTATGGGTCTGTTCAGGTTTTCTATTTCTTCCTGGTTCAGTTGTGGTAGTTTATATGTCTCTAGGAATGCATCCATTTCTTCCAGATTGTCAAATTTGTTGGCGTAGAGTTGCTCATAGTATGTTCTTATAATTGTCTGTATTTCTTTGGTGTTCGTTGTGATCTCTCCTCTTTCATTCATGATTTTATTGATTTGGGTCCTTTCTCTTTTCTTTTTGATAAGTCTGGCCAGGGGTTTATCGATCTTATTAATTCTTTCAAAGAACCAGCTCCTAGTTTCGTTGATTTGTTCTATTGTTTTTTTGGTTTCTATTTCATTGATTTCTGCTCTGATCTTTATGATTTCTCTTCTCCTGCTGGGTTTAGGGTTTCTTTCTTGTTCTTTCTCTAGCTCTTTTAGGTGTAGGGTTAGGTTGTGTACCTGAGACCTTTCTTGTTTCTTGAGAAAGGCTTGTACCACTATATATTTTCCTCTCAGGACTGCCTTTGTTGTGTCCCACAGATTTTGAACCGTTGTGTTTTCATTATCATTTGTTTCCATGAATTTTTTCAACTCTTCTTTAATTTCCTGGTTGACCCATTCATTCTTTAGAAGGATGCTGTTTAGTCTCCATGTATTTGGGTTCTTTCCAAATTTCCTCTTGTGATTGAGTTCTAGCTTCAGAGCATTGTGGTCTGAAAATATGCAGGGAATGATTCCAATCTTTTGATAACGGTTGAGACCTGATTTAGGACCGAGAATATGATCTATTCTGGAGAATGTTCCATGTGCACTAGAGAAGAATGTGTATTCTGTTGCTTTGGGATGAAATGTTCTGAATATATCTGTGATGTCCATCTGGTCCAGTGTGTCATTTAAGGCCTTGATTTCCTTGTTGATCTTTTGCTTGGATGATCTGTCCATTTCAGTGAGGGGAGTGTTAAAGTCCCCTACTATTATTGTATTATTGTCGATGTGTTTCTTTGATTTTGTTATTAATTGGTTTATATAGTTGGCTGCTCCCACGTTAGGGGCATAGATATTTAAAATTGTTAGATCTTCTTGTTGGACAGTTCCTTTGAGTATGATATAGTGTCCTTCCTCATCTCTTATTATAGTCTTTGGCTTAAAATCTAATTGATCTGATATAAGGATTGCCACTCCTGCTTTTTTCTGATGTCCATTAGCATGGTAAATTCTTTTCCACCCCCTCACTTTAAATCTGGAGGTGTCTTCAGGTTTAAGATGAGTTTCTTGTAGGCAACATATAGATGGGTTTTGTTTTTTTATCCATTCTGATACCCTGTGTCTTTTGATTGGGGCATTTAGCCCATTCACATTCAGGGTAAGTATTGAGAGATATGAATTTAGTGCCATTGTATTGCCTGTAAGGTGACTGTTATTGTATATTGTGTCTGTTCCTTTCTGATCTACTACTTTTAGGGTCTCTCTTTGCTTAGAGGACCCCTTTCAATATTTCCTGTAGAGCTGGTTTGGTACTTGCAAATTCTTTCAGTTTTTGTTTGTCCTGGAAGCTTTTAATCTCTCCTTCTATTTTCAATGATAGCCTAGCTGGATATAGTATTCTTGGCTGCATGTTTTTCTCGTTTAGTGCTCTGAATATATCATGCCAGCTCTTTCTGGCCTGCCAGGTCTCTGTGGATAAGTCTGCTGCCAATCTAATATTTTTACCATTGTATGTTACAGACTTCTTTTCCCGGGCTGCTTTCAGGATCTTCTCTTTGTCACTAAGACTTGTAAATTTGACTATTAGGTGACGGGGTGTGGACCTATTCTTATTGATTTTGAGGGGGGTTCTCTGAACCTCCTGGATTTTGATGCTTGTTCCCTTTGCCATATTGGGGAAATTCTCTCCAATAATTCTCTCCAATATACCTTCTGCTCCCCTCTCTGTTTCCTCTTCTTCTGGAATCCCAATTTTTCTAATGTTGTTTCGTCTTATGGTGTCACTTATCTCTCGAATTCTCCCCTCGTGGTCCAGTAGCTGTTTGTCCCTCTTTTGCTCAGCTTCTTTATTCTCTGTCCTTTGGTCTTCTATATCACTAATTCTTTCTTCTGCCTCATTTATCCTAGCAGTGAGAGCCTCCATTTTTGATTGCACCTCATTAATAGCTTTTTTGATTTCAACTTGGTTAGATTTTAGTTCTTTTATTTCTCCAGAAAGGGCTTTTATTTCTCCCAAGAGGGTTTCTCTAATAACTTCCATGCCTTTTTCGAGCCCGGCTAGAACCTTGAGAATCATCATTCTGAACTCTAGATCTGACATATTACCAATGTCTGTATTGATTAGGTCCCTAGCCTTTGGTACTGCCTCTTGTTCTTTTTTTTGTGGTGAATTTTTCCGCCTTGTCATTTTGTCCAGATAAGAGTAGATGAAGGAGCAAATAAAGTACTAAAAGGGTGGCAACAACCCCAGAAAAATATGCTTTAGCCAAATCAGAAGAGATCCCAAATCGTGAAGGGGGAGAAAGGTTCAGAAAGAGGTTCAGAAAGAAAATACAAAAAACAAAAACAATTAAAAAAAAGAAAACGAATAAAGAAAAAAATAAAAAAAAGAAAAAAATATATATATATTATATTAGATAAACTAGTTAAAAAACGTTAAAAAAGAAAAGGGTAAAAGTTAAAAAAATTTAGCAGAAGAAGAAAAATAAATTGAAAAAGAAAAAAAAATTAAATTAACTGCAAGGCTAAAGAATCATGGGGAGAAAGCCATGAGTTCCGTGCTTTGCTTTCTCCTCCTTTGGAATTCCGCTGCTCTCCTTGGTATTGAAACTGCAGTCCTGGGTAGGTGAACTTGGTCCTGGCTGGGCTTCTTGTTGATCTTCTGGGGGAGGGGCCTGTTGTAGTGATTCTCAAGTGTCTTTGCCCCGGGCGGAGTTGCACCGCCCTTACCAGGGGCCGGGCTGAGTAATCCGCTCGGGTTTGCTTTCAGGAGCTTTTGTTCCCTGAGCGCTTTCCGTAGCATTCTGGAGGGCGGGAATGAAGATGGCGGCCTCCCGGTCTCTGGCCTGGAGGAGCCGAGAGCCCGGGGCCCCACTCCTCAGTGCGCCCTCAGAGAACAGCGCCCAATTACTCCCATCACCCTGCCTCCGGCCGCGCTCCGAGCTGACCGAGCCTGCGACCAGTTCAAGGTAACCCCGAGCGTAGAGCTTACTCCTCGGCTCTGTCTCTGTAGCCGGCTTCCTTGTTCTAATACCTGTAAGCTCTGCAACACTCAGACACCCCGGATCCTTCTGTGACCCTGCGGGACCTGAGGCCACGCTGACCCTGCCTGGGCTTCACCCCGGTTAAGCCTCTGGAGCGATGTCCCTCAGCGGAACAGACTTTTAAAAGTCCCGATTTTGTGCTCCGTTGCTCCGCCGCTTGCCGGGAGCCGGCCCCTCCCCCCGCGGTCTATCTTCCTCTCGCTTTGGATTCACTTCTCCGCCAGTCCTACCTTTCAGAAAGTGGTTGATTTTCTGTTTCTAGAGTTGCTGTTCTTCTTCTCTTCGATCTCCCGTTGGATTTGTAGGTGTTTGCAATCTTTAGATAAGCTATCTAGCTGATCTCCCGCTACCTGAAGTAGTCTCAGCCTGCTACTTCTCCGCCATCTTGACTCCTCTCCCTCTTGCTTTATTTTTAAATCAAAGTCTTGTCTTCTACCCTTTTTAGATTTGGGGGCTTATATTGTTCTTGTTATCTAAATACTTGCTTGAATTTTGCTAATTTTTTCAGTATCTCTTAAGTAGAAGATATTTATTTCCAAGTCCCAGTCCCATGCCTTTGACTGTGCTCTTTTGAATGCCAGTTGATCAAATGTTCATGCTTTGTCCTATGACCTCCATTTGATTATTCTCCTCACTCCTGGCTCTATTCCTGTTAGTTTCTTTGATCTCAAACACTTAATGTCTCTAGATTACTTTGTACACTAATGACAACAAGGAAATTTTTCAAACACAGAGAAATTATGCAGGATTAGCAGAGTCCTATCTCACCATTAGGTGACTAATTGCCCTACAGAATGACCATTACCATACAAATTCAGGAAATAACAAGCCATCACATCATATTTTTCACTGAACTATTAATGTGATGAATTATGTTCATTGCTTATGGAACATTAAATCATTCTAGCATTTTTGAACAAATCTTTTTGGTTCATGTTTTTCATTTTTTAATTTATTATAACATTTGATTTTCAAGTTTTTACTTAAGGATTCCCTGCACATACTGAAAATAAGTTTGGGTTCTTTTTATTTTTTTCTTTTGTGATCTTTGTGAAGTTTAGAGAGCTTTTCTTTTACTGCCCACATAGAAAGAAAACTGGTTAGGGATATGCCTCTAACCTTGTTTTATTTACCCTGAAAGGGGATTACATAATGGAAAAAGCTCAAAACATGGCTCATGCTCTGAAATTTCTAACTCTAGGAACTACAAAATTACAGCAAAGAAAGTGTGCCAAAGGGATCACAACTTGAAGAACTCCCTCCCCACCAAAAACAAATCAGGGAAAAGGAAAATACCACACATAAGCAGCAGAAGATAAAATGTCTTCAAATCTGAGTCATCATAGAATTTCTTCTATGATTTAGGGATGGAGTAAAGAAAAGGCAAGGGAAGAGCTTGGGATTCCTGTAGAACTTTACCTACCATATAGTTAGCTGAAGAAGTAGGCATACCTCTTCAGATCCTAGAATATTCTAAAGGCATGAAAGGCACATCTTACATATTCATCCCTATTAGCTGTTTGGAGCCTTAGTCCATGGAAATGAATTTCGAGTTGGTCACCCAGGACTCAGCTGGATAGCAAAAGTCTTAGTAGCTTTCTCCTATACCTGATACTATAAAATACTAGTCAGGTGGGTCATTTATAAACAAGTACCTACAAAATCTTTAATGTGAGTTTACTTCTTATTCATGTAATAATCCAAGACAGTTTATTCTCAAATTAAGTAAATGTTCAAATTAAGAATTTGATGGGTTTTTATGAAACTGGACCATTCCCTTACACCATACACAAAGATAAACTCAAAATGGATGAAAGATCTCAGTGTGAGAAAGGAATCCATCAAAATCCTAGAGGAGAACATAGGCAGTTACCTCTTTAACACAGGCCACATTAACTTCTTTCAAGACACGTCTCCAAAGGCAAGGGAAACAAAAGTGAAAATGAACTTTTGGGATTTCATCAAGATAAAAAGTTTCTGCACAGCAAAGGGAACAGTCGACACAACAAGCAGACAGCCCACGGAATGGGAGAAAATATTTGCAAATGACATTACAGATAAGGGACTGATATCCAAGATCTATAAAGAACTTCTCAAACTCAACACTCAAAAAATTAATAACCCAGTCATATAATGGGCAGAAGACATGAACAGACACTTCTCCAAAAAAGACATACAAATGGCTAACAGACACATGAAAAATGCTCAACATCATAGCCATCAGGGAAATACAAATCAAAACCACACTGAGATGCCATACCACCTTACACCAGTCAGAATGGCAAAAATTAACAAAACAGGAAACAACAAATGTTGGCAAGGATGTGGGAAAGAGGAGCACTCTTAAACTGCTGGTGGGAATTCAAGTTGGTACAGACACCTTGAAAAACAGTATAGAGGTTCCTCAAGATGTTAAGAATAGAGCTACCCTACCACCCAGCAATGTGCTCCTAGGTATTTACTCCAAAGACAGATGTAGTGAAAAGATGGGGCATGTGTACCCCAATGTGCATAGCAGCAACATCCACAAAAGCTAAACTGTGAAAGGAGCCGAAATGCCCTTCAACAGATGAATGAAGAAGATGTGGTACATATACACAATGGAATATTATTCGGCCATCAGAAATGATGAATACTCATCATTTGCATTGACATGGATGGAACTGGAGGGGATTATATTAAGTGAAGTAAGTCAGAGAAAGACAATTATCGTATGGTTTCAATCATACGTTGAACATAAGCAATAGCATGGAGGACCATAGGGGAAGGAGGGAAAATGAAAGGGGGAGAAATCAGAGAAAGGAGATGAACCATGAGAGACCCTGAGAAAAAATCTGGGGGTTTCAAAAGGGAGGAAGGTGGGGGGCGATGATAACAGGGTGACAGGTATTGAGGAGGGCACATGCTGTGATGAGCACTGGGTGTTATACTTAACTAATGAATCACTGAGCACTGCATCAAGGACAAATTATGTACTATACAGTGGCTAACTGAACATAATAAAAAATTAAAATTAATTAAATTAAAAAAAATTAATGGGTTTTGTTGTTGTTGTCACCAAAGACCAATATCATGCCTTCATTTCAATCTGCAGTATCTCAATAACCTTTTTTATTATGTTCAGTTAGCCAGCATATAGTACATCATTACTTTTTGATGTAGTGTTCAATTATTCATTAGTTAAGTATAACACCCAATGCTCATCACATTACATGCCCTCCTTAATACCCATCACCTGGTTACCCCTATCTTAATAACTTTTGATACTATAAGTTGAGAGATTGAGCTCTTCTTCCCAGTGACTCAAAACACCAAGCCCACTATTTTTGGTATCATGCAAAAATAGCATAGTAAGCAATGGCATGGTACTCTGGAAAACATTGGTGAAGTTAGTAATAGTTTTAAAGAATGACCTCCCTCTTAGCCTCAACACACAGGTATTTCTCAGACTGTTTAAAAGTACTGAATATAGTGATCAACATATAAAATATTATGGCATATATAATTCATATGTTATCTATTTATTGGAATTTCTAGGTTTCCTTCCTTTGGGCAACTGAGACAAAAATGTTCTATAGCAATAAATGTACTGCATCACCGGGTTAAGCTCAAATGGGGCATAAGGAATGAGTGATTTTTCATTTACTACTGGATTAGTAAGACTAAATAAACTTGGAACACAGCCCCATTTGAGTAGATGCATGTTCACTCTACCTGATCTCTTCCTTTCCATAAATAAGAGAGGTTTGATACTGAAATAACTGGAAATCATACTGGCATGTTATTTTGCAGGCAATATCTTATTGATGTGGGCTAATGTGAAGAGGAAAAAATAGCACAGAAGTGTGAAGGTGAGTCATAATGCCATGTTCATATTATTTTCTATAAATAAGAAAGATAACATGCATCATCATCAGTATAGCTGAGGGAATCAGTTTTTTACCCTTATGCCAAGCTGTATTATTTCACATTTATACTATTGTTATGAATATGAACTTTGAAGGCTGCAGTGTAGAGTCAAAGCGATTTCGAAGATATGCATCTTCTCCTATACAAGACATTCAGTTTTTCTGTTAATGGCTATTGATGTTAAAATACAAAATGCAGCCTGATAAATATCTAACCCACTAAAATATGATTCCACTTATGCAGAATGATTTAGATGGTACTGCTTATTTTTTAATATATTTCCTTGAAGAAAGAAAAGAAATGCTGGTATTGCATACTATTTCATTTTCTGTTATATATATTCAGTGAATTTATCATTTTGCCACAAATATAAAAGTTAAGCAACAAAATAGAATGACTGGAGACCTTACATATTTGTAATTTCTTCCCTAATTTTCTGGAGTTAAGGTGGTATCACAACCTGGCAACCTGCCATTAAAGACTTTTGACAGCAAGAAACCACGTTTAAGATTGTCTTGAACAATGAACCCACAGATTTTAGGTAAAGATGGGAAGGATGACATTTCTATATATTTCCCCTCATCTTTAACTTTTTAAGAAATATTTTCTTTTCCTGCCTTGACTATTGTCATTTTCTCATGGGGTCCCTACTATCACCTTACCAAATCCTTTCACTCTGCTCATCACATAGCAACTGGAGTGATCTTGCAGGAAAAAATCAGAAAATTGTGTAAAATGTTTTAGTTGCTTTCCATTTCAGTTTGAAAAAACAATTCAGTTTTTTCAATATGGCCTACAAGGGACTACTTACTCTGTCCTCTATGCACTCTCCAACTTTCCCAGTGCTGTTTTCCCCATCACTCATTATTATGCCCAGCTTACCTGGATGGTCCTAGTATAGTTCTGTTGTACAATTCCCTCTAATTTATTATTTACCTGATTTATAATGTATTACTCTAGTATTTGTTTTGATGCTTAAACTGTCCTTGATTTGCCCTATAATGAGTTCCTTCAGGCTGGTTTCTGTGTTGTTTTAAAAAGTCCCCAAGTGGGTGCCTGGTTGGCTTAGTGGGTTAAAGCCACTGCCTTCGGCTCAGGTCATAATCTCAGGGTCCTGGGATCCAGCCCTGCATCGGGCTCTCTGCTCAGCGGGGAGCCTGCTTCCTCCTCTCTCTCTGCCTGCCTCTCTGCCTACTTGTGTTCTCTCTCTGTCAAATAAATAAATAAATAAAACCTATAAAAAATAAAAAGTCCCTAAGGTTTTTCAGTACTTCTTACTATTTTTTCATTTCATAACAAAGCATTTTTTGTTAATAGTTGTGCTGAAATAGCCCAGTATGTGTTTGGCATTATATTTCCAGCTTCTTCCATGGTCTCATCTAATACTATGTGACATGCATGTACAGTTCAAAGGTTTCTAACAACCCCATATAGTTAAATCTGGGGAAAAAAAAGAAAAAAAGAAAAGACTGGCAAGAACCTATTTCTCTTCCCTGACTCATTTTATTTGCAGTATAATTAACACCTCCCTGTTAAAGACAGCATGCAGGGCTTCCTCTGGCAACTTGAAGGGAACTCAGACTAAACTGAGTAGTAACAGGTAACTGTTTCCCAACTACAATTATGGTGGGAGGATTATTTAACAGTGCCTCCCTGACTGCCATTTGGGTTCTTTGGTCCATGCTATAGTGTGACTTGCAGGAAGCCATTTGACAGCTGAGTGAAAAATCTGGAAAATTATAGATTAAATATATGTGAATTATATGTAGAAACCAGAGGTTTAGTAATATTGCTAGAGAGCATATAAAAAGTATTCTAAATGCTTTTTTATAATGGTTTTGTCATTTATTGCATGAGATAAATATATAATTTTTCACTTATATTTGTTTAGCAGTGCTCTTTTTATCTTTTGGGTTACTTTTTGCAATAAGCCCTTTAGATAGCAATGTGCTTAAAAAGAAAGGGGAAAAAAAATTTTACTGAAAATTTTTAATGAACAAGAGAGTTGATTTTTTACATAGTTAAGTAGCATGAAATGTTTTTGATATTCAGTATCCATGAAGATGTTATCACTGAGCACATGAAAATAACAAGACACAAATCTATTGAAGAACATTAGTATCTACTTCAAATGTGAGAAAAAATTTGGGAAGACAGTGCCCAAATATGATGATTTAATATGTTCAGGTGCAGAAGGTATGATAAAATAATACTGTGAAAAATGACTTTTTATTTAGATTAAATGAGTACTGATCAAAATTAATTCTATTAATTTTCAATTCTAAATTTTGATGTGTGTATAAAAAAATCACTGTTAATGTGTTGGCTCCAAAAGTAAAAGAAATTCACATATAGCTAAAGAATGCCAATTTTATATGGACATCTTCAGATGCTTCAAAAGGAAATCACATAAAGTTAAGGTCAATAATGGCTCAATTTGTCATCCAATTTATGAAATCAAAAGAAAACCTTTAGAAGTTCAGTCTCTCAAAGGCAAAGCATCTTATAAATTGAATTTTAAGATTTTATTTATTTATTTGACAGAAGAGATAGAGAGCACAAGTAAGCAGAGCAACAGGCAGAGGGAGAGAGAGAAGCAGGCTCTCTGCTGAGCAGGGAGCCTGATGTGGGGCTTGACCGTGGGACCCTGAGATCATGACCTGAGCTGAAGGCAGCTGCTTAACCAACTGAGCCCCCCATGCACCCCACAAATTGAATTTTAATGCTTAATATTGCAGATAGAATTATTTGGGGAAATACAAATTTAATGAGGCACAGTGTTGTGGTTAAAAAAAAGAGATGGGTTTAAATTAAGGAATCTATGGAATATAATATTGTTGAAACTCTTTGTGGTTCAGACTTCATATTTAACTAATCAAAATAAAACCTAAAGCTGTCAAAATTCACATGTATATGTAAATAAAAAACTAAACTAAAAAAATGGGATAAAGCTAATGTTGATTACAAAAAAATTTCTCAATTTGGTTATGCATACCTTCTCTTTGCTGCCTATCTTCAAGTGAATTTTGATGTACTCTTTTATAAATTATCCTATGTCCTATAATTTCATTCAACTTTTTAAGTAAATAATCCCTCTTACATTTTAGTTTCATTTTGTTCATATTTAGCTGGAGATTATTAATAAAAAAGGTTTTTAAAAGTAGTGCCCTAAATTATCATCCTTTCAATATTTTACTGAGTAGTAATCATAAGAAGTGAGACTTTAAAACCAAAACACATTAAAACTTGTCCCTTGAGAAGTTGGCAAAGAATCAAAAAATATTAAATGATGAGAACTCAAGAGTATAAAAGATTTAATTTTAAAATTCTATAATTGTACATTTCAATATCTTGACTTATTAGAATGATCTTATGATGCAGAGCCCATTTTTAAATGGAGAAATTTATATTCCATATTGAATGAAATGGAATTGAGAAGACCTATGCTTTTTAAGCATCTAAACTTGGTGAAACATTCAAAAGATTCACAAATAGATAGGAATTATCTGACAAATTTATTTGTAAAAATAACTAAATAAGAATATTTAGGCTGATGTGTTTATACATTTTAATTAAAAAATTAAAACTGATACTATCTTCCATTCTGCAGAATTCTCTCTGAACTTACCAGATACGTTACCTCTCAAAAACAAAACAGTATGTTTAACACAGGAGAGTTGATGAAGATGTCAAAAAACTTGAATTTATAACCATAATATATTCAACTGTAAAGACTGAAAAACTTATGAATATTTTTGAAATAACAATATCATATTAAGTAGAATATTTTTCAGATAAATATCAGGGACAAAATATTACTAGAGATAACATATGTAAATATTACCACCAACAATAATTATTTCCCTTATGCTATCTTTAATGTTCATAACATTATAAAATAAAATTAATGTAGATGATTATCTAATGTTTATTAGAATTTATCCTTTTAAAATCAATTTGTATAAAATGACTATGTAGGTCCATCAATATAATAAAACCAATTTCTCATTAGCTATCAAAGGGGATCTAATATAGATGATAAATTAACCTCATGTCTGACGAGTTTGCTCTGTCATTCCATATATCAGAAGATATCATATGGCATGCAATTACATTATTAAGAATTCGAGGCCTATTTCTAGGGATTCAGCTACCAGCCAGTCTTGCTAAACGAAGTTTTGAGGTATTATTCCCAGTTGCAGTGGCAGGTGGTTGCCTATTGTGGCCAAGCCCTTACTTTAACTCCATTACAACAGGTAAGCCAAATTTTATTGCTCTATTTCTAGGTATTTGTCCAGGTTCCCTTGCCTGAGTACCCCGGAGACCTGGGTCTTCACCTTCTCTTAAAGTAACAAAGTCTCTCAGGGCCTGCTCTCTGATTACCAGAACTCTGCTACTGCAGCCTGACCTCACTGATGATAGTGTCACACTCATTTCTTTTTCTTAAGATTTTCTTTATATTTCAACTTTTTATTTAAATTCCGGTTAGTTAACATATAATGTAATATTAGTATCAAAGTAGAATTTAGTGATTCATCATTCACATATAACACCCAGTGATCATCATAAGCACTCCTCTTAATGCCCGTCACCCATTTAGAACATCCCCCTACCTACCTGCCTTCAAGCAACCCTCAGTTTCTTCTGTATAGTTAAGATTCTCTTTTATGGTTTGCCTCCCTTCTTTTTCCTTTTCCTTCCCCTATGTTCATCTGTTTTGTTTCTTAAATTCCACAAATGAGTGGAATCATATGGCATTTGTCTTTCTCTGACTTACTTAGCTCACTTACCATAATATACTCTAGCTCCATTCACATTGTTGTAAAGGGCAAGATTTCTTCTTTTTTTTTAAAGATTTCATTCTTTTTGATGGCTGAGTAAAAAAAATTATATATATATATACCATTTATTCTTTATCGATTCATCAGTTGATGGACATTTAGGCTCTTCCCATAATTTAGCTATTGTTGATAATACCGTTGTAAGTATCAGGACACATGTGTTCTTTTGAATCAGTATTTGTTGTAACTTTTGGGTAAATACCTACTAGTACAATTGCTGGATCATAGGGTAGTTCTATTTTAACTTTTTTTTTTCTTTTTAAAGATTTTATTTATTTATATGACAGGCAGAGATCACCAGTAGGCAGAGAGGCAGGCAGAGAGAGAGAGAGAGGAGGAAGCAGGCTCCCTGTAGCGTAGAGAGTCCGACACGGGGCTCAATCCCAGGACCCTGAGATCATGACCTGAGCTGAAGGCAGAGGCTTTAACCCACTGAGCCACCCAGGCGCCCCCTATTTTAACTTTTTGAGGAACCTCAAAAATACTGTTTCCCAGAGTGGCTGTACCAGGTTGCATTCCCAGCAACAGTGCAAGAGGGTTCCCCTTTCCCTGCATCCTCACCAACATCTGTTGTTTCCTGGGTTGTTCAATTTAGCCTTTCTGATAGGGGTGAGGTGGTACCTCACTGTCATTTTGATTTGCATTACCCTGATGATTAGTAATGTTGAGCATCTTTTCATGTGTCTGTTAGCCATCTGGAAGCCTTCTTTGGAGAAATGTGTGTTCATGTCTTCTGCCCATTTCTTAACTGGATTATTTGTCTTTGGGTGTTGAGTTTGATAAGTTCTTTATAGATTTGGATTCTAACCCTTTATCAGGTACATCACTTGCAAATATCTTCTCCCATTCCATAGGCTGTCTTCTAGTTTCGTTGATTGTTTCCTTAGCTGTGCAGAACCTCTTACCTTGAGGAAGTCCCAGTAGTTCATTTTTGCTTTTATTTCCCTTGCCTCTGAAGACATGTCTAGTAAGAGGCTGCTAGGGCCAAGGTCAAAGAGGTTGTTGCCTGTGTTCTCCTCTAGGATTTTGATGGATTCTTGTCTCACATTAAGGTCTTTCATCCACTTTGAATTCATTTTTGTGTATGGCGTAAGGAAGTGGTCCAGTTTCATTCTTCTGCATGGTGCTGTGCAGTTTCCCCAACACCACTGGTTGAAGAGACGGTCTTTTTCCCATTGGATAGTCTTTCCTGCTTTGTTGAAGATTAGTTGACCATAGAGCTGTGGGTCCATTTCTGGGTTCTCTACTCTGTTCCACTGGTCTATGTGTCTGTTTTTGTGCCAGTACCATACTGTCTTGATGACAACAGCTTTGTAACAGAGCTTGACATCTGGAATTCCGATGCCTCCAGTTTTGTCTGTCTTCTTCAGAATTGCTTTGGCTATTTGGGGTCTTTTGAGGTTCCACACAAATTTTAGGATTTGTTTTTTCCAGCTCTGTGAAAAATGCTGCTGGTATTTTGATAGGGGTTGCCTTAAATGTGTAGACTGCTTTGGGTAGTATAGACTTGGTAACAATGTTTGGCCTTCCAATCCATGAGCATGGAATATTTTTCCATTTCTTTGTGTCCCCTTCAGTTTCTTTTATAAGTGTTCTATACTTTTCAGAGTATAGATATTGTTTGTCTTTGGTTAGGTCTATTCCTACGTATCTCACTGTTTTTGGCATAGTTGTAAATGGGATCGATTACTTGATTTCTCTTTCTGCTGCTTCATTAGTGGTGTATAGAAATGCAACAGATGTCTGTACATCAATTTTGTATCCTGTGACTTTTCTGAATTTGTGTATCAGTTCTAGTAGTTTTTGGTGGAGTCTTTTGGGTTTTCAACATAGAGTATCATGTCTTCTGCAAATAGTTAAAGTTTGACTTCTTCCTTGCTGATTTAGATGACTTCTATTTCTTTCTCTCTCTCTCTTTTTTTTCTTTCTCTGATTTCTATGGCTAGGACTTGCAGTACTATGTTAAATAGCAATGGTCTGAGTGGACCTCCCTGTCGTGTTCCTGACTGTAGAGGAAAAGCTCTCAGTTTTTCCCCATTGAGGATGATATTAGCTGTGGGTCTTTTACAGATGGCCTTTATGATGTTGAGATATGTTCCCTCTATCCCTATTTTGTAGAGGGTTTTAATCAGGAAAGAATGCTGTATTTTGTCAAATGCTTTTTCTGCATCTATTTAGAGAATGATATGGTCCTTATTCTTTCTTTCATTAATGTGGTGTATCATGTTGATTTATTTTTGATTATTGAACCACCCCTGAAGCCAGGAATAAATCCCACTTGATTGTAGTGAATAATTTTTTTAAAGATTTTATTTATTTATTTGACAGAGATCACAAGTAGGCAGAAAGGCAGACAGAGAGAGAGAGGAGGAAGCAGGCTCCCTCCTGAGCAGAGAGCCCCATGGGGGGCTCGATCCCAGGACCCTGGGATCATGACCTGAGCCGAAGGCAGAGGCTTTAACACACTGAGCCACCCAGGCACCCCTGTAGTGAATAATTTTTTTAATGTACTGTTGGATTTGATTTGCTAGTATCTTTTTGAAATTTTCTGTACCCATGTTCAATGGAAATATTGGCCTGTAATTCTCCTTTTTAGTGAGGTCTTTGGTTTTGCAATCAAGGGAATGCTGGCCTCGTAGAATGAGTATAGAATTTTCCCTCCTTTTCTGTTTTTTGAAATAATTTGAGAAGAGTATTATTAACTCTTCTTGAAATATTGGGTAAAAAAGCCATCAGACCCTTGACTTTTGTTTTTGGGAGATTTTTTATTACTGTTTCAAATTCTTTGCTGGCTATGGGTCTGTTCATATTTTTTCTTTCTTCTTGTTTCAATTTTGGTAGTTTGCATCTTTCTAGGTACAATGGATACAAATCTAGATACAGGTTTCTCAAAAATTTTCCATTTCTTCCAGATTGCCCAGTTGGCATTTAATTTTTCATAATAGTATCTTATGATTATTTGCATTTCTCTGGTGTTGGTTATAATCCATCCTCTTTCACTTGTGATTTTGTTTTTATTTGGGTCCTTTCTCTTTTCTTTTTGATAAGCTTGACTAGGGGTTTATCAATTTTATTAATTCTTTCAGAGAACCAGCTTTTAGTTACATCGACCTGTTCTACCGGTTTGTTTGTTTGTTTCTATATCATTTATTTCTGCTCTAATCTTCATTAGTTCCCTTCTTCTGTTGGCCATAGGGTTTATTTGCTGTTCCTTTTCTAATTCCTTTAGGTGTAAGGATATGTTGTATATTTGAGCCTTTTCTTGCTTATTGAGGTATGTCCGTATTGCTATATACTTAACTCTCGTATTGCCTTTGTTGTATCCCAAAGGTTTGGACTGTTATGTTTTCTTTTTCATTTGTTTCCATGTACTCTCTAATTTCCTGGTTAACACATTCATTCTTAGAGTGGGTGTTCTTTACCCTCCATCTGTTTGTGGTCTTTCCAATTTTTTTTTTCTTGTAGTTGACTTCTAGTTTCACAGTGTTGTGGTCTGAAAACATGCATCATATGCTGTAGTCTTTTTGTATTTGTTGATCGCTGATTTGTGACCCAGTATGTGATCTATTGTGGAAAATGTTCATACACACTCAAAAAGAATATGTATTCTGCTGTTTAAGGATGAAAAGTTCTGAATATATCTGTTAAGTCCATCTGGTCCATTGTGTCATTCAGAGCCATTGTTTTCTCTTGACTTTCTGCTTAGATGATCTCTCCATTGTTATAAGTGGGGTGTTAAATTTCCCTACTTTTATTGTATTCTTATCAATGAATTTCTTTATGTTTATTATTATTTGATTTCGATATTTGGATGCTCCCAAGTTGGGGGCATAAATATTTACAAATGTTAGATCTTCTTGTTGGATAGACCCATTAGTCATGACATAATGCCCTTCATCATCTCTTGTTACAGTCTTTGGTTTATAGTCTACTTCATCTGATATAACAATGGCTATTCTGGCTTTTTTTTGACATCCATTAGCATAATAGATGGTTCTCCATCCCCTCACTTTCAATCTACAGGGTTTTTAGGTCTAAAATGAGTGTCATATAGGCAGCATATAGATTGATCTTTTTAAAAATCCATTCTGATAGCCTGTGTCTTTTGATTGGAGCATGTAGTCCATTTATATTCAGAGTGATTATTGAAAGACATGAATTTAGTGCCATTGTGTTACTTGTAGAGTTGGTGTTTCCAGTGATGTTTTCTGTCCCTTTCTAGTCTTTGTTGCTTTTAGTCTTTTTCTCCCCACTCAAAGAGGACTTTTAATATTTCTCGCAGGGCTTGTTTAGCGGTCATGAACTCCTTTAGTTTTTGTTTGTCTGGTAAACTCTTTATCTCTCCTTTTATTCTGAATGACAGCCTTGCTGGATAAAGGATTCTTGGCTGTGTGTTTTTCCCATTTAACACGTTGACTGTTTCCTTCCAGTAACTTCTGGCTTGCCAAGTCTCTGTGAACAGATCTGCTGAGCACTTGATCTGTCTTTCCTTATAGATTGGGAACTATGTTTTTCCCCTTGCTGATTTCAGGATTCTTTCCTTGTCTTTGTATTTGTGAATTTGTCTATAATATACCTTGGCAATGGTCAGCTTTTCTTGAATTTAATGGGAGTTCTCTGTGCTTCTTGGATTTTGTTGTCTTTGTCCTTCGCCAGATTAGGAAAGCTTTCAGCTGGAATTTGCTCAAGTAAAACTTCTTCCCCTTTATCTCTCACTTCATCTTCTGGGACTCCTATAATATGAATGTTATTACATTTTAATAAATTGCTAAGTTCTCTAAGTCTACCTTTGTGATCCATTAACTTTCTTTTCCTCTTCTTTTCAGCTTCATTATTTTGCATAATTTTATCTTCTGTAACAGTGATTATTTCCATTGCTTCATCCATACTCATTGTAATGGCATTCATTTAGGTCACATCTCAGTTACAGCATTTTTAATTTCGGCCTGACTAGATTTTAGTTAAGTTTTTTTTTTTTTTTTTTTTTAAATCTCTGTAGTAAGAGATTCTCTAGTTTCTTCTATGCTTTTTTCAAGCCCAGGCCTTATAATTGTTGTTTCAAATTCTATTTCAGACACCTTACTTATGTCTGTATTGATTAAATCTCTGGTCTTTAGCCTACTTCTTGTTTTTTCTTTTAGGGTGAACTCCTCCAACTTGTCATTTTTCCAGAAAAAAAAAAAAAAATAGAAAAGTAGATCCTGAGTGTATTTTGACCTGCTTGTTAAAAGAAGCTAGATCCAAATACAAATAAAGTAAATGAAACATATAAAGATAAAGATTTAAAAATTATAAATAATTTTAAAAGGACTTAAAAACATTAAATAAAAAATAAAGAAGGGAGCTAGATCCTGTTTCCTCTAGACCTGAAGCTTTGCAACATTCGGTGATCACTAGACTTGGAGCATCTGAGGGATTTGTGCTGGTCTTCCAGGGAGAGGCCTGATGCACTGATTCTCTGGTGGACTTGCCCTAGTTGAGATGTGCTTGCAGGGTACAGGGAGTCGAGGCTTGGTGTAAGCAGCTCTAGCCTCCACTAGGTTGTGCTATTTTGCTCCATGAAGACTTTCAGCACTGAGGGGTAGGGTGAATATGTTGGTACCCCACTCTCTATTCCTGGACCTAAGAGTTCACACCCACCATGCTTTAAGAAGAATAAACAATCACCCTTTTGTGTTCCTGGCTTCCATCTGATGCCTGCCTTCACCCTGCCTGTGTCCAGGCTGTTTTATCTCAAGCTCCCCACGGGGTTTCAAAACTCTAAATTTCAGAGGCTCCAGTGGCCAGACCCATGCTGATCCTCTGTGGGAGGGTCCTGCCACACTTCTGCTATTTGCCAGCACATGCTAGGAAAGCAGCCACACGATTGCAGTGTTTCAGAGTTTATAGCAAGGTGGAACAGAGAGCTGGTATCCAGGCTAGTTGCCCTCAACAGGAGCCCCCACTCCTATGTTAGGGAAGAGTGCAGCATGTTGGCACCACCCATTCTTCTTGGGACCTAGGGTATCATCAGACTATGCAGTCCACTCTTGGGTCTCCATCCATGGTCCCCACTGGAACACCCTTAAGCCAGGCATGACCTGATGGTAGTGGACTTCCAAAACTTCAGATTTTGTGCTCTGCTTATAATACCTTGTGCTCATCTCCATAAGCAGGGCTGCCTCCCTGCTGCCTTACTCACAGTTTTTATCTCCCTCAAATTAACTTTCCACACCTCCTACCTTCTAGAAGGTGGTTGCTTTTCTACTTGTAGACTTGAGATTTGTTCTCTCAGTCCTCAGATTGATTTCTTAGGTCTTCAGAATGATTTGATCACTATCTGGCTGTGTTCAAGGGATGAAAGATTAGGGTCCCCCTATTCCTCTGCCATCTTAACTCCTCAATTATATATATATATATATATATATATATATATATATATATATATATAAAATTCCATAGTTAATTTTAATAATTCCATTCCACATATATAATATATGTAATCTCACAGTGTATCTATATTTTAATATTATATACAATTTTACAGTCTATATAGTAAATATATCTTTTATGTTACATAAAGTAATATATATATAGTACATTATAGATAGATAGATAGATAGATATAGATATCTAGGTATTTTTCTATATATATAATATATTATTTTCAGGTGTGTCTTTGTGTATATACCATACTATGGAATTTTATACATACACACACACACACATATACATATTTGTCTTGTGTGTGTATATGTGAGTTTTTGTATACTCAGATATTTTTCTATTTTTGCCTCTTGAAATAAATGATAGAGATCTCTAACTAATGCAATTAAAGCACTAGTGTCTTTCCTATGCCAGACTAAAATGACCTTCTCCCTTATTCTATTTGTTTTGTCCTACATCTGTCTTCTCTGCACCACCACTTTCTTATTTCTTGGGTTTTATTTACAGAAACATTTTAGTCTTATCCTCTGCACTTTCTTTAATACTTGCTCAAATTTTCCTTTAGGTGTATTCTTTGTCTGTGGTATTACTAACGAGGCTTTAGGTACTATTAACAATTTGCTCAAAATTGCTTCCTGACTGCTTTTCCTACAAACCCTGAATTCGTTGAAGCTCAGCTACTTGCTACTTAAGCACCTCATTGTGCTACGTTCTGATCTGGGTTGAGAAGGTCTCTTTAATCCCCTGTTGACAGAAAATATAGTCTCTTCCTGATTTGCGTCTAAACTGAAAACAGGTTCCTCTTTGAGTAGAAGCAAGGACTCTTAGAAATATCTTGCACTGGGGAGACAAGATGGCGGGGAAGTAGGAGGGGGTGCCTTTTCAACCTGTACCCTAAAGTGAGCTGATTACCTACCAAAGAACTCCGATCACCCATGAAATCAGACTGAGATCAGAATTACACACGTCTGGATCTCTACAGGGCAGAAGACGCCAGTGGGCAGGTAAAGCGGAGTGGGAACGTTGGACTGATATCAGAAGATAAACAAAAGGGGGAGGGAGCCACCAGAGACGACCAATTGGAAAGTAATACCCCAATACGAGAGTGCCCTGCGACTGGGGACCAGCTTTAACTTGGCGACTGGTTGAAAGCACTCCAAAAGAGCAAAGGATCGCGGGGGTGAAATTGTGGAAATCGGGGCGGCTAGGGACAGGGGCTTAAGCCCCAGACCGAGGACAGCCTCCCCTGGTGCTGAGCCAGAGAGAGTGCGGCGGAGAAACCAGGTCTTGGTCCCTGAGCCGCCAGCGCGCCCGATATTGCGTGGGGTCTGGCTCCTGTGAGGCATGGGGAGCCACACCAGATGGCAGAATGCCGAGCCCTGCTACAGAGCCTAAGACCCATGCTCCCCTCACCCTCCCCTGAGAGAGGTGTACAAAGGCCCACCGGGTGCTCTTAGACCCGTGCCATTGTTTCAGAGCCTGAGACATGCGCCCCAAACTCTCCCCTGAGAGAGGTGCGCGAAGGCCCAGCCTGGTGTTTTCAGACCTGCACCCCGCTCTCAGAGCCTGAGACACGCGCACACGACCCACAGCCTCCCCTGAGAGAGGTGCGCGCAAGCCGGGCGCTCTTAGACCCAGAAAGACCAGGCACTCCTAGCCCGGGCCAGCAGGAAAATCTCAGTGTGCGATCACTGCTTGGAACCTCTCTGGCGGTCTGGAGCTGCCCAGACAGCCGCCGCTGCTGTAGTTTTGGGTACAAGCAGAAGATCCTGTGTCCCCAGGGACTGCGACTCTGAACCTGCTCTGCCACCGGCCAAGGGGGAATTTATTTGGGCTCTGCAGCCAGACTGAGGCTTCTCTCTGAGAGGGAGGTCAGGGTGCAGTTTGCTTTCCTCTAAACCTACAAAAACCATCAAAAGCGGTCAAGGCGAGAGAAAAAAAAAGTGAACAAACATAAAAACCTCCAGAGAACAAAAGCCTGAAAAAACCAGTTTCCTCAGAGCCCACCCCTTTGAGGGGGACGGGAGGACTTAACTCAGGGAACATCATTGACTGAAAACCCACGTGGCAGGCCCCTCCCCCAGAAAACCAACCAGGAAAGG